>NC_044510.1:17289113-17309113 GCF_902362185.1 Chanos chanos
ATAAACAGACAGGCCACACTGTGGGCGAACGTCAGTCAGGTTTATTTTGTCCCTCTGACCAGACCGACACTGATAACATGTTGTTATTGTGAGGCAAGAAACAAGCAGTCTGTAGGCCTTACTCACAACAGACAGACAGGCTGAGGTTAACAGACAGACAGGTGGAGGTTAACAGACAGACGGGCAGAGGTTAACAGACTGACAGGTGGGGGGTAACAGACAGACAGGTGGAGGTTAACAGACAGACAGGCAAAGGTAAACAGACAGATGGGCTGAGGTTAACAGACAGACAGGTGGAGGTTAACAGACAGACAGGTGGAGGTTAACAGACTGACAGGTGGAGGTTGACAGACTGACAGGTGGAGGTTAACAGACAAACGGGCTGAGGTTAACAGACAGACAGACAGTACTGACCGTTGAGCTGTGCTGTTGCTTGGACATGCAGTCTAACAGACTGTCCAGTTCATCTCCCACAAGATCGGCGTCTGTAAGCGGCTCAGAGATGGGCACCGACACTGGCACTGCCGCAGAGGGCAACACGCCCTGCTCACCCACACCCACAACAGGCACCGCTGACTGGTCACTCACTGGCTCCGCAATCAGGAGAGGAGAGAGAGGCACTGGAGTGGGGGGTGGACGAAGAGGAGGGGGACACAGGACAGTTAAACAGAGTGTTAAACAGAGAGTTAAACAGAGAGTTAAACAGAGTGTTAAACAGAGTGTTAAACAGAGTAATAAACAGAGAGTTAAACAGTGGGTTAAACAGAGAGTTAAACAGAGTAATAAACAGAGAGTTAAACAGAGTGTTAAACAGAGATTTAAACAGAGAGTTAAACAGAGTGTTAAACAGAGAGTTAAACAGAGTGTTAAACAGAGGGTTAAACAGAGTAATAAACAGAGAGTTAAACAGAGTGTTAAACAGAGTAATAAACAGAGTAATAAACAGAGAGTTAAACAGAGTGTTAAACAGTGGGTTAAACAGAGTGTTAAACAGAGTGTTAAACAGAGAGTTAAACAGAGTAATAAACAGAGAATTAAACAGAGTGTTAAACAGAGTGTTAAACAGAGGGTTAAACAGAGAGTTAAACAGAGAGTTAAACAGAGTGTTAAACAGAGTAATAAACAGAGAGTTAAACAGAGAGTTAAACAGAGTGTTAAACAGAGGGTTAAACAGAGTAATAAACAGAGTGTTAAACAGAGTAATAAACAGAGAGTTAAACAGAGGGTTAAACAGAGAGTTAAACAGAGAGTTAAACAGAGGGTTAAACAGAGTAATAAACAGAGTAATAAACAGAGTGTTAAACAGAGAGTTAAACAGAGAGTTAAACAGAGGGTTAAACAGAGAGTTAAACAGGGTTAAACAGAGTAATAAACAGAGAGTTAAACAGTGGGTTAAACAGAGTGTTAAACAGAGAGTTAAACAGAGAGTTAAACACAGTGTTAAACAGAGTGTTAAACAGAGTGTTAAACAGTGGGTTAAACAGAGTAATAAACAGAGAGTTAAACAGAGAGTTAAACAGAGTGTTAAACAGAGAGTTAAACAGAGAGTTAAACAGAGTGTTAAACAGAGAGTTAAACAGAGTGTTAAACAGTGGGTTAAACAGAGTAATAAACAGAGAGTTAAACAGAGAGTTAAACAGAGTGTTAAACAGAGAGTTAAACAGAGGGTTAAACAGAGAGTTAAACAAAGAGTTAAACAGAGTGTTAAACAGAGTAATAAACAGAGAGTTAAACAGAGTGTTAAACAGAGAGTTAAACAGAGTGTTAAACAGAGAGTTAAACAGAGGGTTAAACAGAGAGTTAAACAGAGAGTTAAACAGAGTAATAAACAGAGTGTTAAACAGAGTGTTAAACAGAGAGTTAAACAGAGTGTTAAACAGAGAGTTAAACAGAGTGTTAAACAGAGAGTTAAACAGAGTGTTATGACTTCACACCTGAGTTGACCACGTTCCAGGACAACAAGTCGGACAACTATGTTTTAGCCAGATTAGCCATTGTTAGCAATACCAGTTGATAACGACGCATTACGCGGTAATTTGTGCATACAAACACCGTAGCAACATGTCCACAGATAGAAGTTGGACAGTGCTGTGTGTTTGACTGATTTAATGAAACACAAATAAGACAGAAGTGCAGTATATTAACAGTATATTACAACAACTTTCACTACTTCACTATTGGGGACAGCCATCTTGGATTTTGAAGTCTGGGTTGGAAAGGTTCCTCTGACTTTCCGAGAAGGAAATTCCGACTTCACAAGGTGTTCCCATTGAAATTTCTGACTGGGAGCTTGGAAATTCCGACTTCCAAGTTCAAATGGAACGCACCAACAGAGGCAGTCAAGACCAGAATGTTTACCTGAAATATCACTAAGTCTATCCATACTGTCCAACCCGTCGGACAGAATCTGTCAGAGAGAGAGAGAGACAGAGAGAGAGAGAGAGAGACAGAGAGAGGGAGAGAGAGAGAGAGAGAGGGAGAGAGAGGGAGAGGGAGAGAGAGAGAGGGGGGGGGGGGAGGAGGGGGGGGGAGAGAGAGAGTTAATGATGTCAGAGCCTCTCCATCAGTAGGATTAAATTATGAGGGAGGAAAAACAAAAATATCACCTGTTCTAAAGGAGGTGACAGATCCCCATGGCTCTCTGCTCCTGGTTTCTGCTCCTCCCACACAAACACAGATGTGAGATATACAATCAGTCAGAGCTCTCCAACCGTGACTAACACCTGACACCCTACTGCATAAACATCCACTCATATCCGGTATGCTGTGTCTCTGGATTAAATGATGTTTAATACTGGTGGTCTGTGTCTCTGGATTAGATGATGTTTAATACTGGTGGTCTGTGTCTCTGGATTAGAGGATGTTTAATACTGGTGGTCTGTGTCTCTGGATTAGATGATGTTTAATACTGGTGGTCTGTCTCTGGATTAGAGGATGTGTAATACTGGTGGTCTATGTCTCTGGATTAGAGGATGTTTAATACTGGTGGTCTGTCTCTGGATTAGATAATGTTTAATACTGGTGGTCTGTCTCTGGATTAGATAATGTTTAATACTGGTGGTCTATGTCTCTGGATTAGAGGATGTTTAATACTGGTGGTCTGTCTCTGGATTAGATAATGTTTAATACTGGTGGTCTGTGTCTCTGGATTAGAGGATGTGTAATACTGGTGGTCTGTCTCTGGATTAGAGGATGTTTAATACTGGTGGTCTGTGTCTCTGGATTAGATGATGTTTAATACTGGTGGTCTGTGTCTCTGGATTAGAGGATGTGTAATACTGGTGGTCTGTGTCTCTGGATTAGAGGATGTTTAATACTGGTGGTCTGTGTCTCTGGATTAGAGGATGTTTAATACTGGTGGTCTGTGACTCTGGATTAGAGGATGTTTAATACTGGTGGTCTATGTCTCTGGATTAGAGGATGTTTAATACTGGTGGTCTGTGACTCTGGATTAGAGGATGTTTAATACTGGTGGTCTATGTCTCTGGATTAGAGGATGTGTAATACTGGTGGTCTGTGTCTCTGGATTAGAGGATGGTTAATACTGGTGGTCTGTGTCTGCTTTATCCACACGATCATGGCTTTTGCACTTTACTCTTTACACTGCCGAACTAACTGAACAGTGGACACTGATCTCTGGGGTAGTGTACTTTGTATGTGTGTGTGTGTGTGTGTGTGTGTGTGTGTGTGTGTGTGTGTACCTGTGGACTGATGTAGGCTTTGCGGTTCCTGAGATTGAGTTTACTGGCCAGATCTTGGGCCAACTCATTCACTTGTTTATCCTGGTAAACAAACAAAACACATAATTTTTTTTATCCTCTTATCCTCATAAAAAGCTTGAAAGAAACAGACAGCTCTTCAAATAAGCAAAGAGTTGTTTATCTGGGTAAACAAGCAAAAAACAAATGTTTTCTGACAAAGAAACATCTGACAGAAATCCAAAGAATTAGTACAGCCACACACCACAAACACTGACTACAACAACTACAACACCGTACTAAAAGTCTAATATAACATAAAACCTTGCGGACTATGGGTAAATTCTAATGACCTATTTTGGTTACAAACACAGCAGTAGCAGGTACACTAAATGTTGTAGAGCTGTAGTAGAGTGGTAGTGTGAGTGGGTGTTGTAGAAGTGTAGTAGAGCGGTAGTGTGAGTGGGTGTTGTAGAGGTGTAGTAGAGCGGTAGTGTGAGTGGGTGTTGTAGAGCTGTAGTAGAGTGGGTGTTGTAGAGGTGTAGTAGAGCGGTAGTGTGAGTGGGTGTTGTAGAGCTGTAGTAGAGCGGTAGTGTGAGTGGGTGTTGTAGAGGTGTAGTAGAGCGGTAGTGTGAGTGGGTGTTGTAGAGGTGTAGTAGAGTGGGTGTTGTAGAGGTGTAGTAGAGCGGTAGTGTGAGTGGGTGTTGTAGAGCTGTAGTAGAGCGGTAGTGTGAGTGGGTGTTGTAGAGGTGTAGTAGAGCGGTAGTGTGAGTGGGTGTTGTAGAGGTGTAGTAGAGTGGTAGTGAGAGTGAGTGTTGTAGAGGTGTAGTAGAGCGGTAGTGAGAGTGGGTGTTGTAGAGCTGTAGTAGAGCGGTAGTGAGAGTGGGTGTTGTAGAGCTGTAGTAGAGCGGTAGTGTGAGTGGGTGTAGTAGAGGTGTAGTAGAGCGGTAGTGTGAGTGGGTGTTGTAGAGCTGTAGTAGACTGGGTGTTGTAGAGCTGTAGTAGAGTGGTAGTGTGAGTGGGTGTTGTAGAGGTGTAGTAGAGCGGTAGTGAGAGTGGGTGTTGTAGAGCTGTAGTAGAGCGGTAGTGTGAGTGGGTGTAGTAGAGCTGTAGTAGAGTGGTAGTGTGAGTGGGTGTTGTAGAGGTGTAGTAGAGCGGTAGTGTGAGTGGGTGTTGTAGCGCTGTAGTAGAGTGGGTGTTGTAGAGGTGTTGTAGAGTGGTAGTGTGAGTGGGTGTTGTAGAGGTGCAGAAGAGTGGGTGTTGTAGAGCTGTAGTAGAGCGGTAGTGAGAGTGGGTGTTGTAGAGCTGTAGTAGAGCGGTAGTGTGAGTGGGTGTAGTAGAGGTGTAGTAGAGCGGTAGTGTGAGTGGGTGTTGTAGAGCTGTAGTAGACTGGGTGTTGTAGAGCTGTAGTAGAGTGGTAGTGTGAGTGGGTGTTGTAGAGGTGTAGTAGAGTGGTAGTGAGAGTGAGTGTTGTAGAGGTGTAGTAGAGCGGTAGTGTGAGTGGGTGTTGTAGAGCTGTAGTAGAGCGGTAGTGTGAGTGGGTGTTGTAGAGGTGTAGTAGAGTGGGTGTTGTAGAGGTGTAGTAGAGCGGTAGTGTGAGTGGGTGTTGTAGAGGTGTAGTAGAGCGGTAGTGTGAGTGGGTGTTGTAGAGCTGTAGTAGAGTGGGTGTTGTAGAGGTGTAGTAGAGCGGTAGTGAGAGTGGGTGTTGTAGAGCTGTAGTAGAGCGGTAGTGTGAGTGGGTGTAGTAGAGGTGTAGCAGAGCGGTAGTGTGAGTGGGTGTTGTAGAGGTGTAGTAGAGCGGTAGTGTGAGTGGGTGTTGTAGAGCTGTAGTAGAGTGGTAGTGTGAGTGGGTGTTGTAGAGGTGTAGCAGAGTGGGTGTTGTAGAGCTGTAGTAGAGTGGTAGTGTGAGTGGGTGTTGTAGAGGTGTAGTAGAGCGGTAGTGTGAGTGGGTGTTGTAGAGGTGTAGTAGAGTGGGTGTTGTAGAAGTGTAGTAGAGCGGTAGTGTGAGTGGGTGTTGTAGAGGTGTAGTAGAGTGGTAGTGAGAGTGGGTGTTGTAGAGGTGTAGTAGAGCGGTAGTGTGAGTGGGTGTTGTAGAGGTGTAGTAGAGTGGTAGTGAGAGTGAGTGTTGTAGAGGTGTAGTAGAGCGGTAGTGAGAGTGGGTGTTGTAGAGCTGTAGTAGAGCGGTAGTGAGAGTGAGTGTTGTAGAGGTGTAGTAGAGCGGTAGTGTGAGTGGGTGTTGTAGAGGTGTAGTAGAGCGGTAGTGAGAGTGGGTGTTGTAGAGCTGTAGTAGAGTGGGTGTTGTAGAGGTGTAGTAGTTTGGTAGTGAGAGTGAGTGTTGTAGAGGTGTAGTAGAGCGGTAGTGTGAGTGGGTGTTGTAGAGGTGTAGTATAGTGGGTGTTGTAGAGGTGTAGTAGAGCGGTAGTGAGAGTGGGTGTTGTAGAGGTGTAGTAGAGCGGTAGTGTGAGTGGGTGTTGTAGAGCTGTAGTAGAGTGGGTGTTGTAGAGGTGTAGTAGAGCGGTAGTGTGAGTGGGTGTTGTAGAGCTGTAGTAGAGTGGTAGTGTGAGTGGGTGTTGTAGAGGTGTAGTAGAGCGGTAGTGAGAGTGGGTGTTGTAGAGCTGTAGTAGAGCGGTAGTGAGAGTGGGTGTTGTAGAGGTGTAGTAGAGCGGTAGTGTGAGTGGGTGTAGTAGAGGTGTAGTAGAGCGGTAGTGTGAGTGGGTGTTGTAGAGCTGTAGTAGACTGGGTGTTGTAGAGGTGTAGTAGAGTGGTAGTGTGAGTGGGTGTTGTAGAGGTGTAGTAGGGCGGTAGTGTGAGTGGGTGTTGTAGAGCTGTAGTAGAGCGGTAGTGTGAGTGGGTGTTGTAGAGCTGTAGTAGAGTGGTAGTGTGAGTGGGTGTTGTAGAGGTGTAGCAGAGTGGGTGTTGTAGAGCTGTAGTAGAGTGGTAGTGTGAGTGGGTGTTGTAGAGGTGTAGTAGAGCGGTAGTGAGAGTGGGTGTTGTAGAGCTGTAGTAGAGCGGTAGTGAGAGTGAGTGTTGTAGAGGTGTAGTAGAGCGGTAGTGTGAGTGGGTGTAGTAGAGCTGTAGTAGAGTGGTAGTGTGAGTGGGTGTTGTAGAGCTGTAGTAGAGTGGGTGTTGTAGAGGTGTAGTAGAGCGGTAGTGTGAGTGGGTGTTGTAGAGCTGTAGTAGAGCGGTAGTGTGAGTGGGTGTTGTAGAGGTGTAGTAGAGCGGTAGTGAGAGTGAGTGTTGTAGAGGTGTAGTAGAGCGGTAGTGAGAGTGGGTGTTGTAGAGCTGTAGTAGAGCGGTAGTGAGAGTGAGTGTTGTAGAGGTGTAGTAGAGCGGTAGTGTGAGTGGGTGTTGTAGAGCTGTAGTAGAGCGGTAGTGTGAGTGGGTGTTGTAGAGCTGTAGTAGAGTGGGTGTTGTAGAGCTGTAGTAGAGCGGTAGTGTGAGTGGGTGTTGTAGAGCTGTAGTAGAGTGGGTGTTGTAGAGGTGTAGTAGAGCGGTAGTGTGAGTGGGTGTTGTAGAGGTGTAGTAGAGTGGGTGTTGTAGAGGTGTAGTAGAGCGGTAGTGTGAGTGGGTGTTGTAGAGCTGTAGTAGAGCGGTAGTGTGAGTGGGTGTTGTAGAGGTGTAGTAGAGCGGTAGTGTGAGTGGGTGTTGTAGAGGTGTAGTAAGGTGGTAGTGTGAGTGGGTGTTGTAGAGCTGTAGTAGAGTGGTAGTGTGAGTGGGTGTTGTAGAGGCGTAGTAGGGCGGTAGTGTGAGTGGGTGTTGTAGAGCTGTAGTAGAGCGGTAGTGTGAGTGGGTGTTGTAGAGGTGTAGTAGAGCGGTAGTGTGAGTGGGTGTTGTAGAGGTGTAGTAGAGTGGGTGTTGTAGAGGTGTAGTAGAGCGGTAGTGAGAGCGGGTGTTGCAGAGGTGTAGTGTGAGTGGGTGTTGTAGAAGTGTAGTAGAGCGGTAGTGTGAGTGGGTGTTGTAGAGGTGTAGTAGAGTGGTAGTGAGAGTGGGTGTTGTAGAGCTGTAGTAGAGTGGGTGTTGTAGAGCTGTAGTAGAGCGGTAGTGTGAGTGGGTGTTGTAGAGGTGTAGTAGAGCTGTAGTAGAGTGGGTGTTGTAGAGGTGTAGTAGAGCGGCAGTGTGAGTGGGTGTTGTAGAGCTGTAGTAGTTTGGTAGTGAGAGTGGGTGTTGTAGAGCTGTAGTGAAGTGGTAGTGTGAGTGGGTGTTGTAGAGGTGTAGTATGGGTTGTAGTATGAGTGGTGGTATGGGTTGGAGTGAATTCCACTCCATCTCATACTACTACAGAGTAGGGCAGAGGTGTAGTAGGACTGCACCGCGTTGTCAGTGAGGGTGGGCTTGTAGTAAAGTGGTAGTAGTGGAGTTGTAGATGCACTGACCTCTGGGGAGATGCGGAGACAAGCAGCACTGCAGTCATAAGCCTCTCTGAGCTGACCCAGGTCTCTCAGACACACTGCCTTTCTGAACAGAGCCTTACGACTGGACGCACACACAGACAAAGCACTGTCACAGTCTCTCACACAGCCCACGTAATCACCCTGACACACACACACACACAGAAGAAAAAACGCACACACACACACGCACGCACACACACACTCACACACACACACACACACACACAGAAAAAAACACACACAAAGAGAGAGGGAAAGGGGGAGAATTAGAGGAGCAGACCAATAGTAAAACAAGATAAATGTCAGATATTATAACTGAAAAACCAAGTATCGTGGGTTCAGAGGGCTACATGAGATAGGATACGATACGATACGATACGATACGATGCGATACGATACGATGCGATACGATACGATACGATACGATACGATAGAACTTTATTCATCCCAAAAGAACTTCTTGTGCCAGAGGTTGCTCTAAAATTAGGCCATAGGAACAGAAGACAATAGAGTTATAAATGAGGTAATGAATATAAGATCAGTGCCTAATAGAATAACAGTAAAAAGTGAGGTAATTTAGTAAAAATAGGTACACTACAATAGAAAGTAGAAAAATGATATCGTACATGATATTAACAATCGCATTGGCAGTGATACTGAAAAGTAATAAATAGTAAATATTGCACATGATATTGAACAGTAACATTGCCACTCTGTCCTCTAACAGTTAAACAGGACTAAGAGTGCCAAACAAAGTCAGCAGAGTAAAGCAGTCACAGAATTCACTATTATCGTCCAGAACCTGGACGGGCAGAGCTGCATCTAAGAGATTCCCTGATCCACAGGCTGAGCGGATAGGCTGACAGTCTGCATTAAAGACCCATCCGCATGCCACTAGATCTGCTCTCTCGGGGCCATGCTCACCATGCTGTGGTGTGTGGCTGCGCGGTTAACATACAGACTCTCCAGGAGGGCGGGGGGCAGGGTCACCCCCTCCGCCTGGGCGTAGCACGCTACGCTAACCCCCTCGCTAAAGTGCATCCTCGCTAGAGTCCAGTCCCTCTCCCAAAATGCTGTGTTCCCCTCATCCAAGAGGTTGCACACCAGCTGAGCCAGGAAAGCCTGGAGGAGTAGAGAGAATGATCAGACAGCCACAGTTAGAGTCAGTAACACAGCAAACAGGCAGACAGGCCAGTAACACCATGAACCAGTTTCCACAGCAGCATCTATCAAGAGCGTCGTCAAGGCAACGGCTTACAGACAGTTTAAAAACACACTCAAATACATGACATCACCAAAGGTCAACGGGTCAAAGCATGACTTGATCAAAGAACCAGGAGATCTGGTCAAAGTGCCGTCTGTCTGAAGCGGGCTGAGGAGATACTGGCTCCACCCACAATCTTATATGGAAGAGAAGTCTTCGCGGCCTGACCCCCGGGGTCACGGCCCACAGTGTCTCACATCTGTGCTTTGGTTGGTTTATGATTTTACAAGTGTGACTGGATTTAAGGAGAGGAAGCAGGAGAAGCATTAGAGGAGACAGGGAGAGTAGAGTGTGAGTGTGTGTGTGTGAGAGTGTGTGTGTGTGAGTGTGTGTGTGTGTGAGAGTGTGTGTGTGTGTGAGTGTGTGTGTGTGAGAGAGTATGTGTGTGTGAGAGAGTGTGTGTGTGTGAGAGAGTGTGTGTGTGTGAGTGTGTGTGTGCACGCGCGCATGTGTGTGCATGCATGTATATGTATGTGCGTGTGCGCAAGAGTGTGTGTGTGCATGCGTGTGTGTGCGTGTGTGCATGTGTGTGTGTGAGAGAGTGTGTGTGTGTGCGAGAGTGTGTGTGTGTGCGTGTTCGTGTGCATGCGTGCGTGTGTGTGAGAGAGTGTGTGTGAGAGTGTGTGTGTGTGTGTGTGTGTGTGTGTGTGTGTGTGTGTGTGTGTGTGCGTGCGTGCGTGTGAGTGCATGAGTGAGACACACGAAGGAGTGAGTGAGAGAGAGAGATGTGTGCGTATCAGAAATATATCAATAAAATGAATGAAAGCCCAGTGAATAAATCCCTACACAGGTTTGTAACTGTAGGTCACAGCCTGTACCCCACTGAGACATTTTCATTTCAGTGTTCTACTCACCCACAATGTAAAACCTGTAACCATATACACACTTAGAACAGCAGTCAACTACAGTCAAAACACTAACACCAAAGAGGATATAGATCACTGCCAGTTATGAACACACACACGCACACAAGTTACAGACAAAACATTTCAGATGTCTTACCTCATAGCCTTCAGGATCTGGGTAAGGCAATGACGACCTTGAGTACAAAACAAAAATAAAAAAACCCACGTCAGTCAGGGAGACGTTTCACGTGCATTATGCAACAGGTCAGACAGTGAACTGTGATTAATACACAGTTATACCACCGTGCCAGTGACCAAAACCGATACAGTCTTTAATAATATGGTCAGAAAATGTTCACCAAACAACGAAGCTAATCTTACTGTATAAATTTCAGAGCTCTCTCAATCTCCTCTTTGCGTTTCCGACGTTCAAAATCCATCCCTGCACATCGATTTTCAACAGGTACACCATCAGCCTGGTTTGAAAACAGTTGTGTCAACAGATCGTGTGGCAAAAAAGTTTAAGTTAAAACAGTCGTAATTTGTTCAGTATTTTGATTATCGCCACCAACAGCCAGTTTTACTAACAGACAGTGACTACCACGTCGCCTGACAGGTCGCATAAACACTGTAAACTACAGGAGAAGCAATTAAAGTTTGAACATAAAACTCTTTCGTTTGGACAGTTCTGTCGAAGAGCCATTTACTGTCTTAGGTCAGTGTTCAGCGACTCCTGACTCATCTGAACGTAAGAAGATAACAACTTTCTCGGAAAACGGTCATCATTAGCCAGCCAAAGTCAGTCTCATGAAACTACGTGCCAACCTCTCAAACAAATTCAATGCGAAATGAGACGTGCGCCTAATATTACATGCGAGTTGTTTATGGACTGGAACACATGAAGCACCAGTCCGTATAATAGTGGAATGTAATCTTGGGCGGCGTATTGACCATGATAAAAGAGATATAGGAAGTTCTTCTTTTGTCGCGGCTACTTAACACTTACCTTAAATGAGATTCTGACGGAGATGCTGCTTAATATTCAGTGCATAAACCTAACTTAGCAGTGATTGCTGTCACTGGTCATTTCGAGGCTGTTTTTGGTGTCTCGAATGTTGAACTTACCGATCGGGACAGAACATGTGAATTTCACTTCAATTCCTGTAGTGGTACTGCACAGTTAACCAGCTACTGGGTCCTACACCCCATCAATTTTAGGGTTTTACTCCCAGTAATATCAGTTCGACAGGTACTTTTGCATCTTTGCACGCCTTTCCCCTTTAAAATAACGAATAATCGCGGTTAGGGTTGAATAACTACGTCCTTTTACTTTATGTTTTAATCGCCTGTAAAACACCACGGATGATTTGAAAGAAGTACATAATTTACATCAACTCAAAAACATCAACGGTGCTATTAACTATAATTTTAGAACTTATAAATATCAATTTGTGCAGAGAATACGTGCATACATTAAACCCTCTTTTGCCTTTCCGCTCGCAGTTAAAAGAAATCGAAACTATTCTATTTCTACACTTAAAACTACATTTCCCGTGAACCAATACGCGAAGGATCGCCCTTTCAACCCTGTCGAAAACGTCATTATCAGAAGCGGGACTAGAGCGTTGTTTTGGTGTCCTTAATGCTATAGAATTCTCTCCAGGCCACAACGCTTTCTCTCACACCAGGTAAGTTAATCTGTTTGTCTCATCACATTTCAGAAGTCTTGTATATGAATGCACCAAAAACGCGTGTTTGGTAACTGTTAGTTGAGCGCAAGAGTTTAGCTCGCTGGCTAACATCTCCGGAACACAGCGCGCGTGTTTCAGGTGGCTCCATACGTTGCCATGATAGCCACATTCTGTTAAAATTACGATAGGGCGTTCAGATGTAGGAGTTAAAATAGGAAAATCCCGGAAAAAGTAAAATTTGTTTGGCCAAGCCGTGTACTATTCAACCACCTAAAGACATCAGCGTTGAGCCCAAGACAGCCTGTACAGTTTATTGAGCAGAATTTGTCTAGTCAGCAGTAATCGACCGTCGGCACCTCAAATAAAATGAACTGAATCAACTCCTATTTCTCTGAGCTGTGTGTTACCGCGACAGACGGGAGAGTGGCGTGTTAACAGGCGCTCAGTTTGGTATTCCGAGTTTAATGAATGTATTGCAGTACGACATGGTACAATTGTCTCTGTTCAATTTACATGCATTTCAGTACATGCAGTTCAGTCGCTATTCTCTCTCTGCGTTTACTACATAAGGAAAGAAAAAAATCCTTTTTCGTCAGTCAGAGAAATAATCTTACTCTTTAATGTATATGATGTCTAACGATTCACTTTAATCGAGCCAGCAATCTCACACGAGCTGTCATGTTCGTTTTAAAAATGTGATGTCACAAACTTTATTTTCTTTAACTCGCAATCACATTTACACCTCGCTTCATTCCAGCAAAACATAGAGGCATGAATGACATACAGGACTTGAGACGGTGATAGACTGACATGAATGAAAACATTATTCGTGAGAGAGACCACAAAAAAAGTGCTGAGCGTGTGGATGACTTGAGATGACCTGGATGTTTGTGCGCGCGGTTCTGCAGGTGTTCGGATGGCGTCGGATGAAGTAGCGAAATTGGCCGAGTCCCTGGCCAAGACCCAGGTAGCGGAGGGGGAGCTGAGTTACAAGGGACAGGGGCTGAAATTGGACAACGCTCAGTCAGGTGAGTGGGACTCTCACAAACACACACACGCACACACATCCTCAGTAATGTCATTTAGCTAATTGCTGTAATTAGTCTGTTTAAAATGAGCATATTTACTGATTATGACACGGAATCCTTTGTGTCCTGTGTTTATTAGTGTGACTGATCTTCACGCTGATGTAAGTGTGTAGTAAGACCTGGTAGTCAGTAATTTAGAGTCTTGTTTACAGTGAGATTGAGGTCACAGAGTTAAGTTGGTTTAGTGAATGAGACAATCGGGCTTTTAGTAATTCAGGCCTCTTTAACTGGTTTAACTGACTGGTATCAACTGCCTGGTGCCTGACCCTGTGTGAGTTTCCTTAAGTTAATGTGTGAATATGTGATGCTTTGATACGTCTGTCTGATGGATGAACCACTCCAGCTTTTTAAAGACAGAGTGCTCTCCGGTTACGGTTATTAGTGATGATGTCCCTCGGGTCGGTATGTCCCGCATGTTTGGATTAGATCATTTAAATATTTGTTGACTGAAAGATTTGGTGACGCAGCCTGGTAGAAAGATGACCAAAAAACAAATAACTATGCCTGTGGACAAACCATGTTCAGAACCAGGGGTATGCAAATCCCATGTGGCCAGAGTCCTGGTGGGTTTCATTGTAGCCGTCCTCAGTGTAGTGTCATACACCTGCTCGCCAGGTAAAACCCAGTCTCTGGCCGAGAGCTGACAGCAGGGCCGGCAAGACACTGTCTGTTTTATCACACACACGGTCAGTGGGTTCGCACTGTCTGTTTTATCACACGCACGGTCAGTGGGTTCGCACTGTCTGTTTTATCACACGCACGGTCAGTGGGTTCACACTGTCTGTTTTATCACACGCACGGTCAGTGGGTTCGCACTGTCTGTTTTATCACACGCACGGTCAGTGGGTTCGCACTGTCTGTTTTATCACACGCACGGTCAGTGGGTTCGCACTGTCTGTTTTATCACACGCACGGTCAGTGGGTTCACACTGTCTGTTTTATCACACACGGTCAGTGGGTTCACACTGTCTGTTTTATCACACACGCGGTCAGTGGGTTCACACTGTCTGTTTTATCACACAGTGGGTTCACACTGTCTGTTTTACCACACACGGTCAGTGGGTTCACACTGTCTGTTTTATCACACACATGGTCAGTGGGTTCACACTGTCTGTTTTATCACACACGGTCAGTGGGTTCACACTGTCTGTTTTATCACACACACGGTCAGTGGGTTCTCACTGTCTGTTTTATCACACACGGTCAGTGGGTTCACACTGTCTGTTTTATCACACACGCGGTCAGTGGGTTCACACTGTCTGTTTTACCACACACGGTCAGTGGGTTCACACTGTCTGTTTTATCACACACACGGTCAGTGGGTTCACACTGTCTGTTTTATCACACACGGTCAGTGGGTTCACACTGTCTGTTTTATCACACACATGGTCAGTGGGTTCTCACTGTCTGTTTTATCACACACGGTCAGTGGGTTCACACTGTCTGTTTTATCACACACGCGGTCAGTGGGTTCACACTGTCTGTTTTATCACACAGTGGGTTCACACTGTCTGTTTTACCACACACGGTCAGTGGGTTCTCACTGTCTGTTTTATCACACACGGTCAGTGGGTTCACACTGTCTGTTTTATCACACACGCGGTCAGTGGGTTCACACTGTCTGTTTTATCACACAGTGGGTTCACACTGTCTGTTTTACCACACGCGGTCAGTGGGTTCACACTGTCTGTTTTATCACACACGCGGTCAGTGGGTTCACACTGTCTGTTTTACCACACGCGGTCAGTGGGTTCACACTGTCTGTTTTACCACACGCGGTCAGTGGGTTCACACTGTCTGTTTTATCACACACGCGGTCAGTGGGTTCACACTGTCTGTTTTACCACACGTGGTCAGTGGGTTCTCACTGTCTGTTTTATCACACACGCCTTCAGTGGGTTCACACTGTCTGTTTTATCACACACAGGAGTGTAGTGCAATTTAAGTTGATACCACAAAGAATATTTTAAAATGACATTAAACCTCTCTCTCTCTCTCTGTCTCTCTCTCTCTCTCTGTCTCTCTCTTAGTTGAGGGGATAGTGAGAGACATTCGGGAGTTCCAGGGTCTTCGGGCTCTGAGGCTGGAGGGAAACACAGTTGGTGTAGAGGCAGCTCAGGCCATCGCCAAAGCCCTGGAGGACAAGAATGACTTCCAGGTACTCAGATTTGACTCTGCTTTGACTCTCCGTGGACAGGGATTTGACTCTCAGTGGACAGGGATTTGACTCTGCTTTGACTCTCAGTGGACAGGGATTTGACTCTGCTTTGACTCTCAGTGGACAGGGATTTGACTCTGCCTTTGGTGTGTTTATGGTGTTTTCCTGTGTGTCCGGTGTGTTTGTGGTGTGTGTTTGTGGTGTGTGTCTGGTGTGTGTTTGTGGTGTGTGTCAGGTGTGTTTGTGGTGTGTGTCCGGTGTGTTTGTGGTGTGTGTCCGGTGTGTTTGTGGTGTGTGTTTGTGGTGTTTGTGGTGTGTGTTTGTGGTGTGTGTCAGGTGTGTTTGTGGTGTGTGTCAGGTGTGTGTTTGTGGTGTGTGTCAGGTGTGTTTGTGGTGTTTTTTTGGACTGAGGAATTAAAAGGGGTGTCACGGTTTGGTTCACACCACTGCATGGACATCACGGTTCGGTACGAGTTCGGTACAACAGGAAAAAAAGCAACAAAACCCCTCAAATGCGTGAGGCCTAGATTTCTTTCACTTATATTGAACAGACAGTAGTGGAAGTTACAGTTTGTTCCACCTAGTGTCACATAGTCCCCCCTGAGGTAGCTGGTACAGCCTGTAGTGCATTAAAGGTGCCATAGAATGGAAATCACGATTTTCCTTGCCCTTTTGACTTCACTGAGATGAATGTGCTATGGAAACATTGTCAAAGTATGAAAACGTGCGTTCTCCTCCTGCAGACGTATGATCTATGTGAAGAAAACAAGCCTTTCTACAGCCGGTTCTGAATCCTGTGTGTTTGTGACATCACAACTGTACGTGGCCGCCTACAGCAGCGTGTAGCTAATCGAAGGCTGTTGACAACCAACATTGCCATCTATTATTCATTAAGAAATACAGTTTACTTCTTACTACAATGTACCGGTAAAGAAGGACATAAGGTCCGTGAAAAGTTATGTCGTCCTATGTTTGCACCGCAATCAGATCCTAAATCTCAGAGAGAGATGGGAACAAACCAACCGTGAGAGAGTGAAATTGTGAAATCTGATTCCGCGTTATATTCATCAGTCTTTGCATATAGGCCAACGCGTATTGTCCGTACAACTGCATGCACCGAACCGTCATGTCCGTACCGTGACTGTTCAGGACGAATACACATACCATTAGTAATTAACGAATGTGAATGAAATGATCGGGTTTCTCTCTTGTTGTGAGTGTTGTGAGATAAACACGTGACTGTGTTTATTTTCTCTCAGTGCTGTTACAGGAGTGACATGTTTACTGCTTTATCTCTCGGTGCTGTTACTGGAGTGACATGTTTACTGCTTTTTCTCTCAGTGCTGTTACTGGAGTGACATGTTTACTGCTTTTTCTCTCAGTGCTGTTACAGGAGTGACATGTTTACTGCTTTATCCCTCAGTGCTGTTACAGGAGTGACATGTTTACTGCTTTTTCTCTCAGTGCTGTTACAGGAGTGACATGTTTACTGCTTTATCTCTCAGTGCTGTTACAGGAGTGACATGTTTACCGCTTTATCTCTCAGTGCTGTTACAGGAGTGACATGTTTACTGCTTTTTCTCTCAGTGCTGTTACAGGAGTGACATGTTTACTGCTTTATCCCTCAGTGCTGTTACAGGAGTGACATGTTTACTGCTTTATCTCTCAGTGCTGTTACAGGAGTGACATGTTTACTGCTTTTTCTCTCAGTGCTGTTACAGGAGTGACATGTTTACTGCTTTATCTCTCAGTGCTGTTACAGGAGTGACATGTTTACTGCTTTATCTCTCAGTGCTGTTACAGGAGTGACATGTTTACTGCTTTTTCTCTCAGTGCTGTTACTGGAGTGACATGTTTACTGGTCGTCTGCGCTCTGAGATCCCTCCTGCTCTGGTAAGACTTCCCTATAGTACATCACATTACTATCACTGACCTGAGATCAGTCTGGAGTCATTGTTTAGTGGGTGAGATTAGAGTTAAGGTTAAAGGAGTTATTTCTGTATTAATGTGTTTCTCTCTCTGGTCTGCCTGTCTCTGAAATGGATTCATACCTACGTCAGTCACGCAGTGCTCTGTCGTCATGGTAACGGCATCACGAGTGAGCATGTGTTCCATAATGATCTGGTCTCTTTTCCTCCGTGTTCCTCTGTGTGGGTCAGAACTCTCTGGGCGATGCGCTGATGATGGCCGGGGCGAAGCTCAGGGTTCTGGACCTTAGCGATAACGCGTTTGGTCCGGACGGAGTGAGAGGGATCGAGAAGCTACTCAAGAGCGCCGCCTGCCACACGCTGCAGGAACTGCGACTCAATAACTGTGGCATGGGGATCGGCGGAGGGAAGGTAAGCAGCCAGGCAGGAGAAAAATCATTATTTTGCTTTTCTGGATTTGGGCAGTGAAGTAAAGGCGTGGCAGTGCGGGTAAAGGCGCGGCAGTGCGGGTAAAGGCGTGGCGGTGCGGGTATAGGCGTGGCGGTGCGGGTATAGGCGCGGCGGTGCGGGTAAAGGCGTGGCGGTGCGGGTAAAGGCGCGGCGGTACGGGTAAAGGCGCGGCAGTGCGGGTAGGGGCGCGGCAGTGCAGGTAAAGGCGCGGCAGTGCGGGTATAGGCGTGGCAGTACGGGTAAAGGCGCGGCTGTGCGGATAAAGGCACGGCTGTGCGGGTAAGGGCGTGGCAGTGCGGGTAGGGGCGTCGCAGTGCGGGTAAAGGCGCGGCAGTGCGGGAAGGGGCGTGGCAGTACGGGTAAAGGCGCGGCAGTGCGGGTAAAGGCGCGGCTGTGCGGGTAAAGGCACGGCTGTGCGGGTAAGGGCGTGGCAGTGCGGGTAGGGGCGTCGCAGTGCGGGTAAAGGCGCGGCAGTGCGGGAAGGGGCGTGGCAGTACGGGTAAAGGCGCGGCAGTGCGGGTAAAGGCGCGGCTGTGCGGGTAAAGGCGTGGCAGTGCGGGTAAAGGCGCGGCAGTGCGGGTATAGGCGCGGCTGTGCGGGTAAAGGCGCGGCAGTGCGGGTAAAGGCGCGGCTGTGCGGGTAAAGGCGCGGCAGTGCGGGTATAGGCGCGGCTGTGCGGGTAAAGGCGCGGCAGTGCGGGTAAAGGCGCGGCAGTGCGGGTATAGGCGCGGCAGTGCGGGTAAAGGCGCGGCAGTGCGGGTATAGGCGCGGCTGTGCGGGTAAAGGCGCGGCAGTGCGGGTAAAGGCGCGGCTGTGCGGGTAAAGGCGCGGCAGTGCGGGTATAGGCGCGGCTGTGCGGGTAAAGGCGCGGCAGTGCGGGTAAAGGCGCGGCAGTGCGGGTATAGGCGCGGCAGTGCGGGTATAGGCGTGGCAGTGCGGGTAGGGGCGCGGCTGTGTGGGTAAAGGCGTGGCAGTGCGGGTACGGGCGCGGCAGTGCGGGTAGGGGCGCGGCTGTGCGGGTAAAGGCGTGGCAGTGCGGGTAAGGGCGTGGCAGTGCGGGTAGGGGCGTCGCAGTGCGGGTAAAGGCGCGGCAGTGCGGGTAGGGGCGCGGCAGTGCGGGTAAAGGCGCGGCAGTGCGGGTAAAGGCGCGGCAGTGCGGGTATAGGCGCGGCAGTACGGGTAAAGGCGCGGCAGTACGGGTAAAGGCGCGGCAGTGCGGGTAAAGGCGCGGCGGTGCGGGTATAGGCGCGGCGGTGCGGGTAAAGGCGCGGCGGTGCGGGTATAGGCGCGGCGGTGCGGGTATAGGCGCGGCAGTACGGGTAAAGGCGCGGCAGTGCGGGTAGGGGCGCGGCGGTGCGGGTAGGGGCGTGGCAGTACGGGTAAAGGCGCGGCAGTGCGGGTAGGGGCGTGGCAGTACGGTTAAAGGCGCGGCAGTGCGGGTAAAGGCGCGGCAGTGCGGGTAGGGGCGCGGCTGTGCGGGTAAAGGCGCGGCTGTGCGGGTAGGGGCGTGGCAGTACGGGTAAAGGCGCGGCAGTGCGGGTAGGGGCGCGGCTGTGCGGGTATAGGCGCGGCGGTGCGGGTATAGGCGCGGCGGTGCGGGTATAGGCGTGGCAGTACGGGTAAAGGCGCGGCAGTGCGGGTAGGGGCGCGGCAGTGCGGGTAGGGGCGCGGCAGTGCGGGTAGGGGCGTGGCAGTACGGGTAAAGGCGCGGCAGTGCGGGTAGGGGCGTGGCAGTACGGGTAAAGGCGCGGCAGTGCGGGTAAAGGCGCAGCAGTGCGGGTAGGGGCGCAGCTGTGCGGGTAAAGGCGCGGCTGTGCGGGTAAAGGCGCGGCAGTGCGGGGAGGGGCGCGGCAGTACGGGTAAAGGCGCGGCAGTGCGGGTAGGGGCGCGGCTGTGCGGGTAAAGGCGCGGCTGTGCGGGTAAAGGCGCGGCTGTGCGGGTAAAGGCGCGGCTGTGCGGGTAGGGGCGTCGCAGTGCGGGTAGGGGCGCGGCAGTGCGGGTAAAGGCGCGGCAGTGCGGGTAGGGGCGCGGCAGTGCGGGTAGGGGCGCGGCAGTGCGGGTATAGGCGTGGCAGTACGGGTAAAGGCGCGGCAGTGCGGGTAAAGGCGCGGCAGTGCGGGTAGGGGCGCGGCTGTGCGGGTAAAGGCGCGGCTGTGCGGGTAAAGGCGCGGCAGTGCGGGTAGGGGCGCGGCAGTGCGGGTAGGGGCGCGGCTGTGCGGGTAAAGGCGCGGCAGTACGGGTAAAGGCGCGGCAGTGCGGGTAAAGGCGCGGCAGTGCGGGTATAGGCGCGGCAGTGCGGGTAAAGGCGCGGCAGTGCGGGTATAGGCGTCGCAGTGCGGGTAAAGGCGCGGCAGTGCGGGTAGGGGCGCGGCGGTGCGGGTAAAGGCGCGGCGGTGCGGGTAAAGGCGCGGCGGTGCGGGTAGGGGCGCGGCGGTGCGGGTACGGGCCCGGCGGTGCGGGTACGGGCCCGGCGATGCGGGTATAGGC
>NC_044510.1:17319113-17329113 GCF_902362185.1 Chanos chanos
TCACACCAAACACACACTCTAAGAGTGAGCAGCTGGACTCTGACATAATAGCAGCCAAAGTCTTTATGCCTGTACACAGAGTATGGGAATGAGGTGTGTGTGACTGTATGTGTGTATGACTGTGTGACTGTGTGTGTGTGTGACTGTGCGTGTGTGTGTGTGTGACTGTGCGTGTGTGTGTGTTTGACTGTGTGTGTGTGTGTGTAATTGCAGACAGAGTAAGGTGATGGAGTCCTGTGTCAGTGCGCGAGATTCCTTGAGATCCACACTCCAGAGCATCAGACCAGAGAGTTAAGAGTCTCCCTCACGCTCGTCTGTTTTCATCCCCTTTTATCACTGAACACATCTGGACACACCTGAACCCTCAACACCGGAGCCCTCAACACCGCCACAGCTTCCCGCCAGTGCCTGCCGTCAACACGCTGAACACACAAAGGAACAAACAACCTCAACCGTGTAATCTGACTGCAAACCCCCTCTGCCTCCTAATCTCATTAAAAAAGCCCTTTTAATACTAAATCGGATGAGATTAGAGTAAGGTTAGTCCAACAGACTTTCAGGTTGATTTGAAACGGCTCCGGACAGAAACATAAACTCGTCTCATCGGCGACCCCTTGTGGATATTGGACTCATGACGCCATCAGAAACAGACTGGTTTTCCTGTAACAATATAACCCCCTCATTCTCCTGACTGTCTCATTTTTGTAATAAAACCGAGTGAATTTGAAGTAAACAGTGGTAAAAGGCATTAAAATGCAGTTGTTAAGTTACACGTGTCATAATGTGTTAAAATGATGTAAATATAAAACTAAAGGATTAGGATTAGGAAGTGGAGCATTGGGGTTTTATATGATTTGTGTTTCTGTGTTGTGCTGAAGATGAAGGGTCAGTGGAGTCTTCGGTTTGTTTCAGTTTGGTTCCACGGCTTTGGGCTGAAACCTCTCGGTCAGTTTGGTTTCACGGCTTTGGGCTGAAACCTCTCGGTCAGTTTGTTTGTACACAATCCCACAAACCCCCTGTGGGTTCCCTGAGGTTACACACGAGGGCAAACCTGTGGAGGAGCCGGGACTCAGCGGGGGGCGCCCATCCTTCTCAGGCATGTTATGGTGGACAGACACAGAGAGGAGAGCTCAGACTAGAGCCTGCGTAAAGTCACTCTGTCTCTATGGATTAATGCACTTTTCAGCAAGTAGCACTAAGACCGCGCGCTGTTTTAGCTAAACCACAGATAAGAATACATGTGACTACTGTCTTACTGTAGCAGCTAAACATACGTGTGTTAGCAGTTAAATGTCTTGTTTTGAACCTAAATGAACTCTTAAAACACAGTAACTCAAATCTCCCTTCTCCTCACAACAGCCCTGTCTGACCGGCCTCGGTTAGTAAAACCGGAACAGGAATGACCTCTTTACCGGATTCAAGTATGTTCTGATATTCAGCCATTACATCCGCTCTCTCTGGACGTCCTGAGGACTGTTACAGAGATCTGACAGCACAGAACACAACAGGGTTGTAATGAAGAGATGGAACAGAACAGAACAGAACAGGGTTGTAATGAACAGATGGAACAGAACAGGGTTGTAATGAAGAGATGGAACAGAACAGAACAGGGTTGTAATGAACAGATGGAACAGAACAGAACAGGGTTGTAATGAACAGATGGAACAGAACAGAACAGGGTTGTAATGAAGAGATGGAACAGAACAGAACAGGGTTGTAATGAAGAGGTGGAACAGAACAGTACAGGGTTGTAATGAACAGATGGAACAGAACAGAACCGGGTTGTAATGAAGAGATGGAACAGAACAGAACAGGGTTGTAATGAAGAGATGGATGAGAACAGAACAGGGTTGTAATGAAGAGATGGAACAGAACAGAACAGGGTTGTAATGAACAGATGGAACAGAACAGAACAGAACAGGGTTGTAATGATCAGATGGAACAGAACAGAACAGAACAGGGTTGTAATGAAGAGATGGAACTGAACAGAACGGAACAGGGTTGTAATGAACAGATGGAACAGAACAGTACAGGGTTGTAATGAAGAGGTGGAACAGAACAGAACAGGGTTGTAATGAACAGATGGAACAGAACAGTACAGGGTTGTAATGAAGAGGTGGAACAGAACAGTACAGAGGAGAGTCTTAATGAAGAGATTGTTACTCTGGCTGTGAGAATAGCAGAGACACGTCTAAGCACAGACGTCATGTTACGACCTCAGAGGGGTTCAGTGGAATCTCTTTTCCAGTTGCTGGTGGAAAAACAGCGGAAAAGTCACAGAAGAATGAGGGTTTCTACCGTGACCGTGGTGACCCGTAAAGGCAGTGGTTTGGGTTTGGGTCGGGTGGAGGGTGTCACCGTGGTGACCCGTAAAGGCAGTGGTTTGGGTTTGGGTCGGGTGGAAGGTGTCACCGTGGTGACCCGTAAAGGCAGTGGTTTGGGTTTGGGTTGGGTGGAGGGTGGAGGGTGTTACCATGGTGACCTCTCTAAAGGCAGTGGTTTAGGTTTGGGTCGGGTAGAGGGTGTCGCCATGGTGACCTGTAAAGGCAGTGGTTTGGGTTTGGGTCGGGTGGAGGGTGTCGCCATGGTGACCTCTCTAAAGGCAGTGGTTTGGGTTTGGGTCGGGTGGAGGGTGTCGCCATGGTGACCTGTAAAGGCAGTGGTTTGGGTTTGGGTCGGGTGGAGGGTGTCGCCGTGGTGACCCGTAAAGGCAGTGGTTTGGGTTTGGGTCGGGTGGAGGGTGTCGCCGTGGTGACCTGTAAAGGCAGTGGTTTGGGTTTGGGTCGGGTGGAGGGTGTCGCCATGGTGACCTGTAAAGGCAGTGGTTTGGGTCGGGTGGAGGGTGTCGCCATGGTGACCTGTAAAGGCAGTGGTTTGGGTTTGGGTCGGGTGGAGGGTGTCGCCTTGGTGACCTGTAAAGGCAGTGGTTTGGGTTTGGGTCGGGTGGAGGGTGTCGCCATGGTGACCTGTAAAGGCAGTGGTTTGGGTTTGGGTCGGGTGGAGGGTGTCGCCATGGTGACCTGTAAAGGCAGTGGTTTGGGTTTGGGTCGGGTGGAGGGTGTCGCCGTGGTGACCCGTAAAGGCAGTGGTTTGGGTTTGGGTCGGGTGGAGGGTGTCGCCGTGGTGACCTGTAAAGGCAGTGGTTTGGGTTTGGGTCGGGTGGAAGGTGTCACCGTGGTGACCCGTAAAGGCAGTGGTTTGGGTTTGGGTTGGGTGGAGGGTGGAGGGTGTTACCATGGTGACCTCTCTAAAGGCAGTGGTTTAGGTTTGGGTCGGGTAGAGGGTGTCGCCATGGTGACCTGTAAAGGCAGTGGTTTGGGTTTGGGTCGGGTGGAGGGTGTCGCCATGGTGACCTCTCTAAAGGCAGTGGTTTGGGTTTGGGTCGGGTGGAGGGTGTCGCCATGGTGACCTGTAAAGGCAGTGGTTTGGGTTTGGGTCGGGTGGAGGGTGTCGCCGTGGTGACCCGTAAAGGCAGTGGTTTGGGTTTGGGTCGGGTGGAGGGTGTCGCCGTGGTGACCTGTAAAGGCAGTGGTTTGGGTTTGGGTCGGGTGGAGGGTGTCGCCATGGTGACCTGTAAAGGCAGTGGTTTGGGTCGGGTGGAGGGTGTCGCCATGGTGACCTGTAAAGGCAGTGGTTTGGGTTTGGGTCGGGTGGAGGGTGTCGCCTTGGTGACCTGTAAAGGCAGTGGTTTGGGTTTGGGTCGGGTGGAGGGTGTCGCCATGGTGACCTGTAAAGGCAGTGGTTTGGGTTTGGGTCGGGTGGAGGGTGTCGCCATGGTGACCTGTAAAGGCAGTGGTTTGGGTTTGGGTCGGGTGGAGGGTGTCGCCGTGGTGACCCGTAAAGGCAGTGGTTTGGGTTTGGGTCGGGTGGAGGGTGTCGCCGTGGTGACCTGTAAAGGCAGTGGTTTGGGTTTGGGTCGGGTGGAGGGTGGAGAGTGTTACCATGGTGACCTCTCTAAAGGCAGTGGTTTGGGTTTGGGTCGGGTGGAGGGTGTCGCCGTGGTGACCTGTAAAGGCAGTGGTTTGGGTCTGGGTCGGGTGGAGGGTGGAGGGTGTTACCATGGTGACCTGTAAAGGCAGTGGTTTGGGTCTGGGTCGGGTGGAGGGTGGAGGGTGTTACCATGGTGACCTCTCTAAAGGCAGTGGTTTGGGTTTGGGTCGGGTGGAGGGTGTCGCCGTGGTGACCTGTAAAGGCAGTGGTTTGGGTTTGGGTCGGGTGGAGGGTGTCGCCTTGGTGACCTGTAAAGGCAGTGGTTTGGGTTTGGGTCGGGTGGAGGGTGTCGCCGTGGTGACCTGTAAAGGCAGTGGTTTGGGTTTGGGTCGGGTGGAGGGTGGAGAGTGTTACCATGGTGACCTCTCTAAAGGCAGTGGTTTGGGTTTGGGTCGGGTGGAGGGTGTCGCCGTGGTGACCTGTAAAGGCAGTGGTTTGGGTCTGGGTCGGGTGGAGGGTGGAGGGTGTTACCATGGTGACCTGTAAAGGCAGTGGTTTGGGTCTGGGTCGGGTGGAGGGTGGAGGGTGTTACCATGGTGACCTCTCTAAAGGCAGTGGTTTGGGTTTGGGTCGGGTGGAGGGTGTCGCCGTGGTGACCTGTAAAGGCAGTGGTTTGGGTTTGGGTCGGGTGGAGGGTGGAGGGTGTCGCCGTGGTGACCTGTAAAGGCAGTGGTTTGGGTCTGGGTCGGGTGGAGGGTGGAGGGTGGAGGGTGTTACCATGGTGACCTCTCTAAAGGCAGTGGTTTGGGTTTGGGTCGGGTGGAGGGTGGAGGGTGTCGCCGTGGTGACCTGTAAAGGCAGTGGTTTGGGTCTGGGTCGGGTGGAGGGTGGAGGGTGTTACCATGGTGACCTGTAAAGGCAGTGGTTTGGGTCGGGTGGAGGGTGGAGGGTGTCCGGCCCAGGCAGCTTTATAGACACGGTCCTCTCAAGGATAGGAATGTAATCCCAGGAGTGTGTTTTCTTCATTTTAAGACACGCCTACTTCCTGAGACAGACAGGGTGTGAATGGCAGGGCTTAGAAAATGCTTTGTATGTTTGCTCTTATTTGGTTTGTGCTGCTGCAGGTGTGAATGTGTGTATGGAACTGCAAACGTTCACAGAGGCCCAGTAACAGGTTATTACCGTGTGTGTGTCCCTGTGAGTGTTTATGTAACTATTGTGTGTGTGTGTGTGTGTGTCTGTGAGTGTTTATGTAACTATTGTGTGTGTGTGTATGTAAGAATGACTGTATGTATTGGGTATGTATTTCTGAGTGCAAGTGTGTGTGTGTGGTTGTGTGTCTGTGAGAGTTTATTTATGTATTAGATGTATGTGTGGGATTGTGCGTCCTCTTTTTCCCGGACATGTCTCTTTTTCGGACCTAAAAAACGGCTCCGGCCGGGATTTCTAAATCGCCAATAATGTCTGTGATTTGGCTTGTGCTCTCCACAGTCGCCGTTCATTGTGTGTGTATTCACATTGCTTTGACCTTTTTCTTAAGGTCCCGTCCTCTCGCACGCCACCAATGAACAGTCATGTACACTATCGTGCCATTGGTTAAACTGCATTTCATTCAATACCGTTAAGACCGCAGAAACAGCCAAGAGACCTTACGAAGGCCATAATGCCAGCACAATTTGAATGGAGAGAAATAAGGTCGTCTTGCCACCGTTATTATACTCACAGTTATGTGTCTTGATAAAGACTAGCCGGCCGGCCATGTATTGCGGCAGATAAGAACAGATGGAGTTTCATATTGCATTGTCAAGCATCAGTCTTACAACGACAGGAACCAAAAGTGACATCCACTTACATTTCCCCTTAAGTTGGGAGGGGAATGCGTACCCACCCCTCCCACCCTCCTCTTTTTTTGAAAACCGAAATATGGTCACCCTGGTCTGTGTATGTGTATGGAGTGACTGTACAATGCATTGGTCTGATGCTGAATCTTAAACACGGGAGATACACTGTTAACAAGGTACAGTATTTGCTATCACGTTTTGCGCACTGACTTTATTTTCGCTTGTAACATGGGCTCGGAAGTGTGTTGGTCTGATTTTTTCCCCTGAAACCCCGTAAGACGCTGGATGGGCAGGCGGAGCATTGATGGAGTGGCAACACCATAATGACTTGACTGAGGACAGCGCGTCATAGGCTGTCTACGATAGAGCTGTTACAGGGAGCCCGATGGAGGCAACTTGTTGACCCGTTTAATTTTCTTAATTGTCTGCTTTTGT
The DNA here is from genome assembly GCF_902362185.1 of Chanos chanos. Lineage (NCBI taxonomy): Eukaryota > Metazoa > Chordata > Actinopteri > Gonorynchiformes > Chanidae > Chanos > Chanos chanos. Next base: position 17,325,320 of record NC_044510.1, read on the forward strand.
TTCTGGGATTCCTCTGGAGTGAAAGGTTAGTGATCTATCACCATAGAATCAAAGCTGAATACCGACCGATCATTTAGAGTCACTGATCTATATTTTTCGTCACAGTATTGGCAGTAAAACACTGTAAAGTGAGTTAAGTTACGCTTAAAACACAGTCCCACCTGGCCTCTGGTATATTTGATATTGTATAAAATGTTTATATTTGTGTAAGTATTTTGGAATTGGTCTTTTTCGAAAGTTAGCGTACTAAAAAAGTTGTGTGTAAAAAACCGTATTTTTGCCTTTATCCGTTTGGCGCCGCTCATAGCTTTGCGCAGTGAATTTTTAACCCAGTCGAAAATGTGATGCCGGGGTGTTAATTTGAACAAGGATGACCGGGGTGACCGGAGGTCAAGACGCGAGAATTTTCCCGGCGTCTGTTTAAGAGGACCTTCATAAAAACCACGACGTGGAGGATCTGCCAGGAGTCTCCGTGTCTGAGGCTGCTATCTTACATTTCTCCTGTGTGAAAACGTCTCCAGTCGCGTCGGTTAATAATGTTATGATCAGGTATATCATCATTTATTTCGCATCAAAAGTTTCAGGATAAAAAAAAGTTACAAACTTGGTGATTTTGTCGGTCTATCATATTACTTCCATGGTGAGTTTAAGTGTCGTCGATGAATAATTAGATATGAATTTTGTCATGAGGAAAAGCTGCAAGCCGTAAAATCAACGAGTGGGAAATTTATTACTCATCACCTGTTCATTTTCACTGTAGTCGGAAGTCCTACAGTGTGTTATCGTCGGTGGAAATATTTCGGCAGATATCATTCGAAACGATCTTGTCGACTTTCTTAGATTATCCATCAAACTGAACAACATATTCATTTGGGTCGGTGACAACAAAAGGTACTGAAACCTTTCTGGTATTTCTCTCAGTATTTTGTGATTGTTCAAATTGGTGTGAGCTAATGACTTATTGCAAAATTATCTCTTTACTTTTCTTATGCTGAAAACTTCACCGCGCCTCGGTGCATTGATTCACAGATGCGTTCCTGTGTATATGTCGCCCCCTTGTGGCTATCGCTGCTCATAACGGTTCTGTCCCGTGCGCTGGCCGCGAAATGTCCGCGTGTCTGCGTCTGTGACCACACCAAACTCACCGTGGCCTGCACCGGGAAGAATCTGTCGCACGTCCCACCCACTATAGATGAGGTGAAAGATGCAACGATTTACATTCTGAGTTTTTCAGTGATGATATTGCGTATCATTTCCAGAGAGATTCTACCTTTTATAAAAATCATAAACAGAAATGTGTTGACTTTTTGAAAGATTGCATTTTCAATATCCTAGTCATTTATATTATTTTAACTGTTCTATAACAGCTGTTGTTTTTTCTTAGTTAATTACAATGATTTGCATTTTTGTATTTATAAAACCTTTTATTATACACAGGTATTGATATTTATCACTTAGTGAAAGAAATGAATGTCTATCAGTCACTCATGACATTTAAAGAGAATATTTGACAGTAATGATTCACCGATAAACTCTCTCTCTCTCTCTCTCGCTCTCGCTCTCGCTCTCGCTCCCTCTCTCCCTCCCCCTCTCTCTCCCTCTCTCTCTCCCCCTCTCGCTCTTGCTCTCGCTCTCGCTCTCTCTCTCCCTCTCTCTTTCTCTCTCTCTCGCTCTCCCCCTCTCCCCCTCTCTCTCTCTCTCCCTCCCTCTCTCTCCCCCTCTCTCTCTCTCTCTCCCTCTCTTTCTCTCTCTCTCTCTCTCTCTCTCTCTCTCTCTCTCTCTCTCTCCCTCCCTCTCTCTCTCTCCCTCCCTCTCTCTCCCCCTCTCTCTCTCTCTCTCCCTCCCTCTCTCTCTCCCTCTCTCCCTCTCTTGTTCTCACTCTCGCTCTCTCTCCCTCTCTCTCTCTCTCTCTCTCTCTCTCTCTCTCTCTCCCTCCCTCTCTCTCCCCCTCTCTCCCCCTCTCTCTCCCTCTCTCTCCCTCCCTCTCTCTCTCTCTCTCTCTCTCTCTCCCTCTCTCTTTCTCTCGCTCTCGCGCTCGCGCTCGCGCTCTCGCTCTCTCTCCCTCTCTCTCCCTCCCTCTCTCTCTCCCTCCCTCTCTCTCTCTCTCTCTCTCTCTCTCTCCCTCTCTCTTTCTCGCGCTCTCGCTCTCGCTCTCTCTCGCGCTCTCTCTCTCTCTCTCTCTGGGTTAGATCACAGTGAAGCTGGATCTGAAGAAGAATAACCTGAGACTGCTGTCTAAAGGCTCTTTCCAGAACACTCCATACCTCACCCACCTTACCCTGCACTCCTCAAAAATCCACTCCATCCAGGAGGGAGCCTTCCGCGGGCTCGGACGTCTGGTCCAACTGGACCTCACCAACAATAACATCGAGATCCTGTACCAGGTCACAGAGTGTGTGTGTGTGTGTGTGTGCATGTGCGTGTGTGTGTGTTTGAGTGATAAGTTCTCTGCTGGATTTTGAGTGTGACTTTATCACTTAGAGTGGGTAACCAAACTGTCTTAGTTTATCCCTTTGTTCTCTCTCTCGCTCTCTCTCACTCACTCTCTCTCTCTCTGTAGGAGTGTTTTGATGGTCTCTCTCTCTCTGTAGGAGTGTTTTGATGGTCTCTCTCTCTCTGTAGGAGTGTTTTGATGGTCTCTCTCTCTGTAGGAGTGTTTTGATGGTCTGTCCTCGCTGAAGCAGCTGCTGCTGGATCGTAACCGTATAGAGGAGATCCAGCCAGGAGCATTCATGCAGCTGGGTTCCCTGAACACGCTGTCTCTAACCCAGAACCAGCTGGTCTACCTTCCAAACCTGGTCTTTCAGGGCCTGCTCAGCCTACAGTGGCTCAAACTCAGTCACAACGCCCTCAGTAACCTAGCAACCGAGGCCTTGACTGGGATGCCAGCGCTGACACGACTCAGTCTGGAACACAACGAACTCCAGTTCTTCCCCACACAGCCCATGAGCAGGTAGCTCTGCACAGACAGGCAGGCAGGCAGGCAGGCAGGCAGGCAGGCAGATAGATAGATAGATGCGTGCATATATTCATACATGCATAAATGAACACATATATACATGTCTAATATCATCACTACCCTCTCTCTCTCACTGTCTCTCTCTCTCTCTCTGTCTCTCTCTCTCACTGTCTCTCTCTCTCTCTCTCACTGTCTGTCTCTCTCTCTCTCACTGTCTCTCTCCCTCTCACTGTCTCTCTCTCTCTCTCTCTCTCTCTGTCTCTCTTTCTCTCTCTCTCACTGTCTCTCTCTCTCTCTCTCTCTCTCTCTCTCTCTCTCAGACTGACGGAGCTGACTCGTTTGGAGTTGAGTTTTAACCCTATGACATATCTGGGTGAAGAGAGTGTGTCTATGCCCAAACTCAGAGAGCTGTACCTGGACCGTCTGTCTCTGCAGGACCTGTCTGACTCTGCACTGCTTCATACACCACTGCTCACACACCTGGACCTCAGTCACAACCAGCTCCACGGCATGGAGCCCCCGCTGGGCCCCGCAGAACTGGAGAGACTCAATCTAACTGGGAACCCGCTGCTCTGCACCTGTTTCCTGCAACCTCTGAGACAGTGGGCTAGGGCAGGGCGTGTCAGGGTTTTGGGGTCTTGTTTGGGACCCCCACATCTCTCTGATGAGCCCCTGGAAGAGGTGAAAGTGGAGGATTTACGGTGCAGACGACAGGAAAGCGTGAGAGAGGAAGAGGAGGAGGAGAAAGAGGAGGTGGAGAAAGAGGAGGTGGTGAAGACAAAGATGAAGGAGGAGGGAAAATGTCCAGACAAGTGTCTGTGTGAGGTGTGTGAGA
>NC_044510.1:17334113-17351613 GCF_902362185.1 Chanos chanos
CATACGTGACATCTCTGTGTTTAACACATACATGACATCTCTGTGTTTCTCTCAGATGGATGGAGAGGACGAGACTGGAAGTGTCGGCTACGTGTGTTTACCCTCCTGAGCTGAGAGGTCAAAACGTCCTGGAAATCAACATTTTTGAAAGCTGTGCAGATGTGACCTCTGACCCTGAAAGCACATCCCCAAAGCCCCCAAAATCCACCAAACCGAAACCCACACTACTCAAGACCACACCTGTTGAGATCAGGTCTAAAGCTGGACCATTGCCTGCCAAACCCCAAACCAAATCAGCAGATCACAAACCAAAACCCAAATCCACAAAACGCAAACCAGTGGATCACAAACCAAAACCCAAATCCACAAAACGCAAACCAGTGGATCACAAACCAAAACCCAGGTCCACAAAACGCAAACCAGTGGATCACAAACCAAAACCCAAATCCACAAAACGCAAACCAGTGGATCACAAACCAAAACCCAGGTCCACAAAACGCAAACCAGTGGATCACAAACCAAAACCCAGGTCCACAAAACGCAAACCAGTGGATCACAAACCAAAACCCACATCCTCAAAACGCAAACCCACGTAGGCCACAGGAACCACCAGGATGAAGGTGATGACAGCAAAAAACACGACGAGTCTCTAAAGTCTGAATGAAATGACCAGAGGAACAGTTCACACAGTCAGCACTCCCTCTCTCTCTCTCTCTCTCTGATTCTCTGTCTGTCCCTCTCTCTCTCTCTGATTCTCTGTCTGTCCCTCTCTCTCTCTCTCTCTGATTCTCTGTCTGTCCCTCTCTCTCTCTCTGATTCTCTGTCTGTCCCTCTCTCTCTCTCTCTGATTCTCTGTCTGTCCCTCTCTCTCTCTCTCTGATTCTCTGTCTCTCTCTCTCTCTCTCTCTCTCTCTCTGATTCTCTGTCTGTCCCTCTCTCTCTCTCTCTCTGATTCTCTGTCTGTCTCTCTCTCTCTCTCTCTGATTCTTTGTCTGTCTCTCTCTCTGATTCTCTGTCTGTCTCCCTCTCTCTCTCTCTCTCTCTCTCTCTGATTCTCTGTCTGTCTCCCTCTCTCTCTCTGATTCTCTGTCTGTCCCTCTCTCTCTCTCTCTCTGATTCTCTGTCTGTCTCTCTCTCTGATTCTCTGTCTGTCTCCCTCTCTCTCTCTCTCTCTCTCTGATTCTCTGTCTGTCTCCCCCTCTCTCTCTCTCTCTGATTCTCTGTCTGTCCCTCTCTCTCTCTCTCTGATTCTCTGTCTGTCTCTCTCTCTGATTCTCTGTTTGTCTCCCTCTCTCTCTCTCTCTCTGATTCTCTGTCTGTCTCCCTCTCTCTCTCTGATTCTCTCTCTCTGATTCTCTGTCTGTCTCCCTCTCTCTCTCTCTCTCTGATTCTCTGTCTGTCCCTCTCTCTCTCTCTGATTCTCTGTCTGTCTGTCTCTCTCTCTGATTCTCTGTCTGTCTCTCTCTCTCTCTGATTCTGTCTGTCTGTCTGTCTCTCTCTCGCTCTGATTCTCTGTCTGTCTGTCTCTCTCTCTCGTACACATTCTCATACCCTCACACTCCTGCACGCACATTTAGTTGTATGTTTAACGTACTTGCAACCAAATTATTCGTAATATCCTAATAAAGTTTGTCAGTTGTTTGTGGACAGAAAGGAGTGATTGATCGTTTAAGGCATACTTAAAGGAGGGATTGATCGTTTAAGGAATACTTAAAGGAGGGATTGATCGTTTAAGGCATACTTAAAGGAGGGATTGATCGTTTAAGGCATACTTAAAGGAGGGATTGATCGTTTAAGGAATACTTAAAGGAGGGATTGATCGTTTAAGGAATACTTAAAGGAGTGATTGATCGTTTAAGGAATACTTAAAGGAGGGATTGATCGTTTAAGGAATACTTAAAGGAGGGATTGATCGTTTAAGGAATACTTAAAGGAGGGATTGATCGTTTAAGGCATACTTACTCAACAAGCGTTTTACTCAACACATCCGGCTCATAAGCCTTTATTTTGTGGCCTCCAAGAGATCTGGTTATGAATGTATAATTATTACAATTAGTCACCAAAACTCGTGTGAAAATTAGGCAGTGCGCCTTTAATTTTGTGCCACTCCAACTGACACCGGGAATGTTTAACGATAACCTACTTGCTGCGAGAGCTCATCTGTTAAACTGGGAAAAGAATTTGCTCCTTTTTTAACGATGACGAAGAGGAAAGTGGATGATGTAAACAGGGTTTCCAGCCCTGCGTGGGATTTGCTTTTGCAGAGATACATGGATGTCAGCGGTCTCAGGAAACACGGAATACAAGCGCTGCTAGGTGGGTTTCCACTGTGGGTGAAATTCTCAGCCTGGGCCAAATGAGACTGAGTCCCAACGCCACACGATACCTGTTCTAAGACAAAACAATAGGAGTCTAACAATAAGTCAGATGCAGTGTAAGTTTATTGTAGAGTTCAAAAGGCATACAACAAACTGAGTCAGGTCCCGGGCAGTGACTGACGCCTTCTCACAAAGCACCGGTTTTTATATACATTTTCTCAAAAAAAGATACACATTACCTCATCTCTTTGTATGTGGGGCGCCTCTGCCAGCCCATCTTCACAGACTCCTCTCATCGCTGGTTTATGTTACTTTATTATTGTTTAGTTCCTTTAGGTTTACCATACGTTGTCACCAATATTTACTGCCCTGCTAAGTGGTGGAGTAAGATATATCACAAACCTGGAATATTTCACCTTCTCCATATATTATGACTGACCACAACACACTGGCAGAGACGCCGACCTTATCTCACATGCAGTCTCCTAAAGGGTCACACAGGCCTCTTCTTTTTTAACAAAGAGAACTTGACGTTTCTTACAATACAAAGGATTGTATAGTTATAACTGTTAATATAAATGATTACATTGATTCACCCCTTTAATAATGAATACATTATTGTTACATTGTTTATCATAGTGGGTGGCACGGTGTTGCCTCACAGCAAGGTCTTGGGTTCGAGGCCACGGTCCTCTCTGTGTGGGGTTTGCATGTTCTCCCTGTGTCTGTGTGGGTTTCCTCCGGGAGCTCCGGTTTCCTCCCACAGTCCAAAGACATGCAGGTTGGGTGAATTGGAGACACTAGATTGCCCCTAGATATGAATGTGTGGGTGAATGTGTTTGTCTGTGTGTCTGCTCTGCGAGTGACTGGCGACCTGTCCAGGGTGTTTCCCGCCTTTCGCCCTATGAGCACTGGGATAGGCTCCAGCACCCCCCGCGACCCTAATCAGGATAAGCGGCTTAGATAATGAGTGAGTGAGTGTTTATCATGGTTGCTACAATGGTTATCTTAAAGGAGAGTAATATTTCTCCAACACCATGTTCAGTGGTATTGTTAAAAGAAATTTGTTTACCCAAATAAAATGTTTTTTCTTTATTCAAACTGCATTAAAAAAAGACTAGAAAGTCAAACTTTATTCACCCACATGACTGGTTTGTCACTCACATTGTGAATATTTTTTCATATCCCATGATGCTTTGGGATGCATTAAAAAGGACTGGCAAGACTGTACAGCATGTTAAGTAATGAAGTAAATTTTTGTTTGTATCGCGCTTTTCACAGACATGAGTCACAAACTGCTCTACAGGAGCATTACACAGCATAAAAAAACATGAAAAAGTAAAAACTAAACACGCTAAAAAAAGTGTAAACTAAGAAACACAATACATAATAAAATACACAATCTAAAAAAACCCCAAAAAACAATTAGCACATAAAAATGCTGACCTGGTGCAAACAGATGATCCTAATGCCTGTCTAAACAAAAACGTCTTTAGCTGCCGTTTAAAAGAATCCACAGAATCAGCAGAACCGTTAAACAGCAGTAGTAAATATTGTGAGTAAAACTGTGTTTTATATGTTGATAATATACTGTGGCCCTTTGCGTCTTTTGTGGCGTGGCGTCTGAAGATGAGTACCACGGATTTAAAGAGTCTGTAGTTAATCCGTTTACTGCTGCAATGCCTAATTTCACCACAAGGTGTCAGACACGGTATGAAGTAAATCGGTGCAACATTAGTTCCTCCACCGCATTTCTCTTAAGTGTTGGACTGCACTGGATGAATATTAATTCCATAGTTACCTGGATACAAAACATTTTAGACTCTTTATTTTTCTATTCATAGCCTATTTCCGTGGCCGCGTGCACCAGTCATAAGTATGATTAAAAAAGTGCTGTGTTAAAGTTAGGCTAGAAGATTTGGCACCGTCCAGAACAAGAAAATGGTGTTCACCCAGTAACTGTACACTTCAAAAAGGGTGTTGCGAACCTATTGTGACGTGAGGTTCCATGGTGTAATGGTTAGCACTCTGGACTCTGAATCCAGCGATCCGAGTTCAAATCTCGGTGGGACCTGAATTTTCCATTTTTTTCATTTACACCAACCTCGTATTTCCACAGTAAGTAGCAAAAGGAACTACATTAAAAAACAAAACAAAAAAGGAACAAAAATCCAAAACTCTAGTCTGGTAATGTCGCAAATCAGAGAAACACTGCGCATAGTATGCAAAGTCCGAACCGGTGAGCTGTAAAAGTCCCAGCACTGATCTCGCGAGATCAACTCAACGGGCAACATGGCGGCGGCAATGGATGTGGATACTCCGAGCGGCACAAACAGTGGAGCCAGTAAAAAACGTTTTGAAGTTAAAAAGGTATCGAAAAACGCTAAAAAGATCTGTAGAGTTTGTACGTTGTGTCTGTATCGATTTGTGCCTAATAACTGCTTGTTGTGTTCAAGGTACCCAAATTTTAAATTGTGAGCTAAACTAGTTAGCGGGCTGACCATATCTTAGGTTAGCTTACCTATGAGTTTGCGTTTCAGATATCAGTGGTCCGGAAACTAAAATCAAAAAGACAAATCAAGTACATGACTCTATCTCAAATAGTCGAATGTACAGTGGATTGACTAATTTTCTATATTTTCAGCATTTGCCTTGACGTTGAGCGGGAAGATACATAGCCGCAGTGTTTTTATGCTAGGATTAGCGACTAATATTCAGTTTAAACCTGAAACAATTTAAACAGGTAAAAATCGGGGCGCACATTTTGAGAGGATTTTAATAATGTTGCTGTGGTTTGAGGAGTTCATATGAATTTGTGAAAATCTGAAAATTCGGACGTTTCCGCATTAGCTGTAGCGAACATACAGCTCCACAGGGAGGGCCAACATCTGCTCCGCGAGGCTAAAGCTAATGGTTCGGCATGACCAGGGTTTAGGGATTAGACTGAATTCTCTGAAGCTACAGTGACTCAAATTGGATTTGGTAGCTTCTGGAAGTGTCATCAACAATCAACACTAGCTCTGAGAGAATTGATTCTGTCCTCATTATTACCAAAATCACATTTTCAGCGTACCATGAACCTGACAAACAAAGATGACGCCTTTAAAGTCACTGGGCAAAACCTTACACAGATAATTCGTATGTGGAAACGTGTGCCCTGGAAGGCAAGAATCGGGCAACCCAACCAGACAAACCAATTATTCACTTATTCACTATATGTTATTATCTCTAGATAGGGGTATGATTACCTCTGATAACTGGCAGTTACACCGGGTTGAGCTTTGCCGGGTTAAGTGTCTTAACGTAAACAACTGGAGTAAACACGAGGTTGCTGTTGTAACGCCAGGATCACCCCCTGCCCCTTGACTCGCTAACTTTAATTACCATCAGTAGATAGTTGACCATTTCACTTGAATTTTTGACCGTGTATACACAACCTTGCAAATTCAACTACGAAACTCTTTTGTGATCCCGTTGTGCTGTTTCTTCTATTATTGTCAGTCAACCCACATAAAATGAGAACACGCGTTGACTGAACTTAACCGCCCTCAGAAGTGGCGTTGGAAGGTCGCTACACACCATCAATATAGGCTTGGTTAGCTAACTAGAATTACCATCAGTAGAGACTGGACTGGCTAACTAGAATTACCAACTGTAGAGACTGAACTGGCTAACTAGAATTACCATCAGTAGAGACTGGACTGGCTAACTAGAATTACCATCTGTAGAGACTGGACTAGCTAACTAATTACTATCTGTAAAGCTGTTGACAGCACCTCTGAGTGGTGGTTATGGCTGTCCATCAGTATGTTAAAACTCTCTCTCTCTCTCTCTCTCTCTGTCTCTGTGTCAGTGGAACGCGGTTGCACTGTGGGCCTGGGATATCGTGGTGGATAACTGTGCTATCTGCCGAAACCACATCATGGACCTGTGTGAGTGTGCGGAGTTTAAATGGGCTGAAAGATGTAAAAATGAATGGATTTAATTTATATGTGACTTAGTGAAGCATTGTGCTGAGCTCACCTGCGTTAGACTGCCCCGCTGACACCCTGTGCTGCGCCTTTGTGTACATTCAACAGGCATCGAGTGCCAGGCTAACCAAGCGTCGGCGACATCAGAGGAGTGCACGGTCGCGTGGGGCGTCTGTAACGTAAGTCTAGCGTCAGTCGCTCATTAACTCGTTACTAAGCGCAGATTAGCGAAGCAGGCGGCCAGAGACAGACGCCAGGCAGTCTTTAGCTTGTCTGTCCACAACACAAACTCCAGAGATGTTCAAAAAATACATCTTAGCGTAACTTTGAACTTGTTTCGCTTCGATATCAGCGATGTACCAATCACAATACTGATAAATATGATTTCTACAGCGGGTAAAAGTTTAGAGTTAGCTGTGTTGATGTCGTAATGTTGTTGTCTGATAAAAGTTAACTCTTGTAGTTTAAAGTGTAAGAGACAGGTATATAATAGTTTGTAGTGTAAGAGACAGGTATATAATAGTTTGTAGTGTAAGAGACAGGTATATAATAGTTTGTAGTGTAAGAGACAGGTATATAATAGTTTAAAGTGTAAGAGACAGGTATATAATAGTTTAAAGTGTAAGAGACAGGTATATAATAGTTTGTAGTGTAAGAGACAGGTATATAAGAGTTTGTAGTGTAAGAGACAGGTATATAAGAGTTTGTAGTGTAAGAGACAGGTATATAAGAGTTTGTAGTGTAAGAGACAGGTATATAAGAGTTTGTAGTGTAAGAGACAGGTATATAATAGTTTGTAGTGTAAGAGACAGGTATATAATAGTTTGTAGTGTAAGAGACAGGTATATAATAGTTTAAAGTGTAAGAGACAGGTATATAATAGTTTAAAGTGTAAGAGACAGGTATATAATAGTTTGTAGTGTAAGAGACAGGTATATAAGAGTTTGTAGTGTAAGAGACAGGTATATAAGAGTTTGTAGTGTAAGAGACAGGTATATAAGAGTTTGTAGTGTAAGAGACAGGTATATAATAGTTTGTAGTGTAAGAGACAGGTATATAATAGTTTGTAGTGTAAGAGACAGGTATATAATAGTTTAAAGTGTAAGAGACAGGTATATAATAGTTTGTAGTGTAAGAGACAGGTATATAATAGTTTAAAGTGTAAGAGACAGGTATATAATAGTTTGTAGTGTAAGAGACAGGTATATAATAGTTTAAAGTGTAAGAGACAGGTATATAATAGTTTGTAGTGTAAGAGACAGGTATATAAGAGTTTGTAGTGTAAGAGACAGGTATATAAGAGTTTGTAGTGTAAGAGACAGGTATATAAGAGTTTGTAGTGTAAGAGACAGGTATATAATAGTTTGTATTGTAAGAGACAGGTATATAAGAGTTTGTAGTGTAAGAGACAGGTATATAATAGTTTGTAGTGTAAGAGACAGGTATATAATAGTTTAAAGTGTAAGAGACAGGTATATAATAGTTTGTAGTGTAAGAGACAGGTATATAATAGTTTAAAGTGTAAGAGACAGGTATATAATAGTTTGTAGTGTAAGAGACAGGTATATAATAGTTTAAAGTGTAAGAGACAGGTATATAATAGTTTGTAGTGTAAGAGACAGGTATATAATAGTTTGTAGTGTAAGAGACAGGTATATAATAGTTTGTAGTGTAAGAGACAGGTATATAATAGTTTATAGTATAGGGGCCTTAAACTATAAACTACTATATGTATCTATGGGTCATAGGTCTAGTGTAATGTAAGACTGTTGGCGTATAGTGATTACAGTCAGACAGTGAGTGTATGTAAGTGTTTAGTCTTTATTGTGGTGATGTCAGACAGTGAGTGTATGTAAGTGTTTAGTCTTTACTGTGGTGATGTCAGACAGTGAGTGTATGTAATTGTTTAGTCTTTATTGTGGTGATGTCAGACAGTGAGTGTATGTAATTGTTTAGTCTTTATTGTGGTGATGTCAGACAGTGAGTGTATGTAAGTGTTTAGTCTTTACTGTGGTGATGTCAGACAGTGAGTGTATGTAATTGTTTAGTCTTTACTGTGGTGATGTCAGACAGTAAGTGTATGTAATTGTTTAGTCTTTATTGTGGTGATGTCAGACAGTGAGTGTATGTAATTGTTTAGTCTTTACTGTGGTGATGTCAGACAGTGAGTGTATGTAATTGTTTAGTCTTTACTGTGGTGATGTCAGACAGTAAGTGTATGTAATTGTTTAGTCTTTACTGTGGTGATGTCAGACAGTGAGTGTATGTAATTGTTTAGTCTTTATTGTGGTGATGTCAGACAGTGAGTGTATGTAATTGTTTAGTCTTTATTGTGGTGATGTCAGACAGTGAGTGTATGTAAGTGTTTAGTCTTTACTGTGGTGATGTCAGACAGTGAGTGTATGTAATTGTTTAGTCTTTACTGTGGTGATGTCAGACAGTAAGTGTATGTAATTGTTTAGTCTTTATTGTGGTGATGTCAGACAGTGAGTGTATGTAATTGTTTAGTCTTTACTGTGGTGATGTCAGACAGTGAGTGTATGTAATTGTTTAGTCTTTACTGTGGTGATGTCAGACAGTGAGTGTATGTAAGTGTTTAGTCTTTACTGTGGTGATGTCAGACAGTGAGTGTATGTAATTGTTTAGTCTTTATTGTGGTGATGTCAGACAGTGAGTGTATGTAATTGTTTAGTCTTTACTATGGTGATGTCATACAGTAAGTGTATATAATTGTTTAGTCTTTACTGTGGTGATGTCAGACAGTGAGTGTATGTAATTGTTTAGTCTTTATTGTGGTGATGTCAGACAGTGAGTGTATGTAATTGTTTAGTCTTTACTGTGGTGATGTCAGACAGTGAGTGTATGTAATTGTTTAGTCTTTACTGTGGTGATGTCAGACAGTGAGTGTATGTAATTGTTTAGTCTTTATTGTGGTGATGTCAGACAGTGAGTGTATGTAATTGTTTAGTCTTTACTGTGGTGATGTCAGACAGTAAGTGTTTAGTCTTTACTGTGGTGATGTCAGACAGTGAGTGTATGTAATTGTTTAGTCTTTACTGTGGTGATGTCAGACAGTAAGTGTATGTAAGTGTTTAGTCTTTACTGTGGTGATGTCAGACAGTGAGTGTATGTAATTGTTTAGTCTTTACTGTGGTGATGTCAGACAGTGAGTGTATGTAAGTGTTTAGTCTTTACTGTGGTGATGTCAGACAGTGAGTGTATGTAATTGTTTAGTCTTTACTGTGGTGATGTCAGACAGTGAGTGTATGTAATTGTTTAGTCTTTACTGTGGTGATGTCAGACAGTGAGTGTATGTAATTGTTTAGTCTTTATTGTGGTGATGTCAGACAGTGAGTGTATGTAATTGTTTAGTCTTTATTGTGGTGATGTCAGACAGTGAGTGTATGTAATTGTTTAGTCTTTATTGTGGTGATGTCAGACAGTGAGTGTATGTAAGTGTTTAGTCTTTACTGTGGTGATGTCAGACAGTGAGTGTATGTAATTGTTTAGTCTTTACTGTGGTGATGTCAGACAGTAAGTGTATGTAATTGTTTAGTCTTTATTGTGGTGATGTCAGACAGTGAGTGTATGTAATTGTTTAGTCTTTACTGTGGTGATGTCAGACAGTGAGTGTATGTAATTGTTTAGTCTTTACTGTGGTGATGTCAGACAGTGAGTGTATGTAAGTGTTTAGTCTTTACTGTGGTGATGTCAGACAGTGAGTGTATGTAAGTGTTTAGTCTTTACTGTGGTGATGTCAGACAGTGAGTGTATGTAATTGTTTAGTCTTTACTGTGGTGATGTCAGACAGTGAGTGTATGTAATTGTTTAGTCTTTACTGTGGTGATGTCAGACAGTGAGTGTATGTAAGTGTTTAGTCTTTACTGTGGTGATGTCAGACAGTGAGTGTATGTAATTGTTTAGTCTTTACTGTGGTGATACAGTGGACTATGGGGAGTCTGTAATGATGCTTTTTGCCCGTTGTGCAGTAGTGCTATAGAAATGTAATTGAATTGAGTAGAGCAGGGAGGTGTTCCAGAAAGCGGGTTTAGTGAAAAACTCAGAGTGAGTAGTAAACTCAGAGTGAGTAGTCAACCTTCTAACAGAAGAGCCCTGTTGCTTGTGGTTTGCAGGAGAATGAAGCCGTAGGGCTGTCCACAGGTTAGCTGTCATGTGGACTGTCCTTGTTTATGTCTCTTGGTTTTTTTTTCCCAGCATGCTTTCCATTTCCACTGTATCTCTCGCTGGCTGAAGACCAGACAGGTGTGTCCTCTGGACAACAGGGAGTGGGAGTTCCAGAAGTGAGTGTTTCACTTACACACACACACACATATACACATACAGATACACAGATACACAGACATACAGATACACACATATACATAAAACATACATACACATATGCACATATACACACACACAAACACACGAGACCTGTGGCCCTGCACTGGCAGAAAAACACGATATGGTAAACATGAATGGTATGGGATTAATGGTGTTTGCTCTCTGTTTGTCTACAGGTACGGACACTGAGATGTGATCGCGTGGACCATTCAGGATTCAAGCTGAAAACTTAACATTGCTCCCTGTGTGTCTCTCCCTGTCTCAGAACCACCCCTCACTGAGCCCCACCCCCCACTAAACCCCACCCCCAGAACCGCCCTGTCGTAGACCCCGGCCTCCTCACACCTTCATTTGTGCTTTAGACAGAGAGGACTACCGTTTTTCTTTTCTCTTTGTGCAGATATTGTTCTAAGTTATAAATAAACACGCCGTGTGGCCGTAGGGCGTCTCGGATCATTTTTTTAGGAGTTACACTCTTACCTGGATTTCATTTTGTTTTTATCCACAACTATGATATGATTTTATACCACTGATAATGGGCCCCATTAAAACTGATTTGAATGTCCCAACACTCCCTCTGTCTGTTTTTATCACATCACAAACTCCAAAGAAGCATACACACACACACACACACCCCCTGTACAGGCTCACTGTTAGTCATATACACTCTTTAGGCTGTGCATTATGCTCTTTAGGCTGTACAACTGATTCACGTTGAGATCCAGGAGCTTAATGGTATAAACGTGAACCAAAGACAACCTGCAGAGAGCAACTGCACCGACCCTGACGCTGCAAGCTACCGGGGCCCCGGAGACGCGCCTGCTGCTGTCATTTAGGAAATGGTGAAAAGGTTCTGTAATGCCCAGGGGTGTGGGAAAGCCCTCCTGTGAACCTATCGGCCAGAGGAACAGGAAATAGAGCCCAGCCGATAAATCGGCCTGCCGATATTATCGGCCGATATTAGCTGATTGCAGATAAATTGGTATCGGCGTTGATAACGGCTGATAAACGACAATACAAAAGAGACGGAAGAGGGATTCTTCGACCGTGTCGACATTCATCTCAGCCATGCCTGGTTTTGCTGCAGTAACGTGAAAGTCAGTAATCAGTCAAACATCAAAATTTACGTTAACGTTAGGGTAGCTGAGTATCAATATATCATTATCGGATTTTTAAATCATCAGATATCGAAATTGGTATCGGTCTGAAAAATCCTGTATCGGTTCGGCTCTAATAGGAAAGCCCTCCTCTTCTCTGACTCTATTGGCTGCATGAGTCAAAAGTTACACCCAGGAGCTGTTCTGCAGTGCACCCTTCCTCCAGAAGACTTTTTTCAAAGCGTTCCCCATTCAGAACATACACTGAGTGAGTGAGTGTGTGTGTGTGTGTGTGTTTGAGGACGTGCTGGTCACTCATCTCCATGCACTGGGGCTAATGTCTGTATTTGTGGGCTCTGCATCATCTAATTTAAAGAGGTTCAACTGAGAGAGTTTCAGACAGGAAAACTCACACACCACTCGGCACCTCTGTCACCCTTTACGTTTTAAACACTCAAAGTGAAATGGCGGGAAAAAAAATATATATATATATATATAACAATAATGGTGCAAAAACAGTTTGCAACAACCAAAAATTTATTGACTGAAATGATTAATGATTCAAATTACAAATTTTCCACGGCAAAGGAAAACAGCTTTGTTTCCATACCTTTTTGCTCTGAGCAGAGAAACAGAGGGGTTAAGAAAAAGAGAACTGTGTCATGGTACATTTAAGGTACAGAGAGAGAGAGAGAGAGAGAGAGAGATGAACATTAAAGAAAACCTGAGGGAAGAACTCCTTTACCAAAAACAAACAAACAAACAAACAAACAAAAAAAAACACGCCCTTGGGGTCCGACGCAGAGCAGAAAAGGTTTAATCTCACACAGAAGATGAAGAGCAGAAAAGGTTTAATCTCACACAGAAGATGAAGAGCAGAAAAGGTTTAATCTCACACAGAAGCGATGGACGAGTCAGTGAGTTTAACTTTGCCCTAACCCTGGTCACTAACTCAGTCAAATGACATGCTGATGCATATACAAGACAACACGCTGTTTCTCATGACAGATGGATCACACGTGAAGATTAAGGAGTTTCAATATGAGGTAACAGATAGATTAGGATTAAAGTTTAAAGGCTTACATTTACTTTCAGAATTTTTAACAAAGGAATTGTTCAATAAAATGTCATCTTTTCACCCCTGTGGCCTTACCCTCAACCAAATCCATAGACTGAGGTTTGATTCATCCACCTACCATCCTGATCCACACCAAAGTAATCCAGACGCTCATAAAACACATTGGGCAAAAACCACCCCCAGGTGTCTTTAAGGTCAGAGGCCAGAGAGGTGACCTTTTCCCTTGAGGTCATCAAAGCCCTGTGTGTGTGTTTCTTGGGGATGTTTGATGTGTGTGTGGGGTTCTGGCCAGAGTCTGTGACTGTGGTCTGGAAAAGTCCATGACTGATCTCTAACCAGCTTAGTAAGGCTGCCCCCCCCCCTTATAGAGAATGTAAGATTTTTATTTTTATTTTTATTTATCGCCCTCCACCTGTCAGGTTTCTGTCCTCCAATCACTGGAGAGTAAAAATTTACCATGGCCCACCCCCAACCAAAAATGAGTCCCCTGCTCCCTAAATTCACACAACATGGGATTACATCACACCACACACTCCTCCTTCTCTCCTCTCCCTGTCTCTCTCCTTCTCTCCTTTCTGCCGCGTCTGGTCCACTGAGCGGAGGTCTAGGGCGCTTGCCCCCCGAACTTGGTGCTGAGTTTGGTGATGAGCGACATGATTTTGGGGTTGTTCTGATATTTGGCGATGTTGGCTGGATTCTGGGCCACGTCCTGGAAGGCCGCCATCACCTCAGGGTCCTAATGCACACAGACAAACTGTGTTTGGTCATTCAGTTCATGCTTCTGTCCAGTCTCTGCTGGTCTTTTTTCTCTCTCACAGACTGTAACACTAACCCAGGAAGAGTGGCCTCGTCCCCAGACACCAGACATTACGCGAATGTCACATTATTCAGGCAAGACACAGGATTGGCTACATACTAAAACGCCAGCATGTGATTGGCTACACAGAGGGAGAAGTGATGCGTGATTGGCTGTACCTTCATGGCCATGAGGACCTCAGGGTCATTCAAAAGGTCTCCTAATCCAGGCATCCCACCTGGGAAACCACCAGCGCCACCTACGGGATGGGAGGTAATACAGTCAACTAGACAACAGCTGCTTCAGACCAGTCTGTGCTTCCTCATCCATCCAGCACTCACAGGCAATCCTCATCACACACGCCAACTCTGACTGATGTTTAACAGCTTCTTCAACACAACTACAGTCACTGGACGACAGACAGACAGACAGACAGACAGGTCGTACCTGGGAATCCTGGGAAACCTCCGTGTGCTCCTCCAGCTGCCTGCCTGGCCTCCTCCTCCTGCAGAGACACACACACACACACCACACACATACACACATATACACACACACCACATACACACGGACACATCACACACAGACACATCACACACAGACACATCACACAGGTAGACACAGACACACATACATACGTTATAAGGCCAAGCTCTATTTCAGACACACTGGTTCGTCTGTATGGTGTGCGCTGTCTGTCTGTATGGTGTGCGCTGTCTGTATGGTGTGCGCTGTCTGTATGGTGTGAGCTGTCTGTCTGTCTGTATGGTGTGCGCTGTCTGTATGGTGTGCGCTGTCTGTCTGTATGGTGTGCGCTGTCTGTATGGTGTGAGCTGTCTGTCTGTATGTATGGTGTGAGCTAGTTGTCTGTATGTATGGTGTGTGTGGTCTGTCTGTATGGTGTGTGGTCTGTCTGTCTGTCTGGTGCGCGCTGTCTGTCTGTCTGTATGGTGTGCGCTGTCTGTATGGTGTGTGGTCTGTCTGTCTGTATGGTGTGTGGTCTGTCTGTCTGTATGGTGTGAGCTGTCTGTCTGTCTGTCTGTATGGTGTGAGCTGTCTGTCTGTCTGTCTGTATGGTGTGTGCTGTCTGTCTGTCTGTATGGTGTGTGCTGTCTGTCTGTCTGTATGGTGTGTGTGGTCTGTCTGTCTGTATGGTGTGTGTGGTCTGTCTGTCTGTATGGTGTGTGGTCTGTCTGTCTGTATGGTGTGAGCTGTCTGTCTGTATGGTGTGAGCTAGCTGTCTGTCTGTATGGTGTGTGGTCTGTCTGTCTGTATGGTGTGAGCTGTCTGTTTGTATGGTGTGAGCTGTCTGTCTGTCTGTATGGTGTGAGCTAGCTGTCTGTCTGTTTGGTGTGTGGTCTGTCTGTCTGTATGGTGTGAGCTGTCTGTCTGTCTGTCTGTATGGTGTGTGCTGTCTGTCTGTCTGTATGGTGTGTGCTGTCTGTCTCTTACCCTCTGTGCTCTCTCATGTTCCTCTCTTGCTTTCTTCACTCGTTCCTGTCTCTCTCTTATCTCTCTCTCCTCACGCTTACGCTCATACTTACGCCTGTGCTCAATGATTTTATTGGCCTGTGGGGAGACAAAAGCGCGTGCACGCGCGCACACACACACACACGCACACAGATACACACACACACACAGATACACACACCCGTACGCACACACACACACAGATTAGTAAGCTGTACTGTTATAGATACAGTGTAAGAACACGACTTTTTGTGAAGTGGGATGAGTGTGTTTGGATTTGGGGGAGAGTGTGTTTGTGTGTATGTGTGTGTGTGTGTGAGTGTGAGAGAGAGTGTGTGAGTGTGAGAGAGAGTGTGTGTGTGTATGTATGTATGTGTGTGTGTTTGTGTGAGAGAGGGTGTGTGAGTGTGAGAGAGAGTGTGTGAGTGTGAGAGAGAGTGTGTGTGTGTGTGTGTGTGTGTGTATGTGTATGTGTGTATGTATGCGTGTGTGTTTGTGTGAGAGAGGATTTGTGAGTGTGAGAGAGAGTGTGTGTGTATCGGTGTGTGTGTGTGTGTGTGTGTGTGTGTGTCAGGGTTGTGCACAGACATTTTGGGGGACAGGTGCTCAACTGAAAAAAAGAGCCTCTCTCTAATAATTATTTATAAAAAGTAAAGTTACATACAGTAGCACATCTTTTACTTACTCACATACTTATTTATTTCAGTACTCATAAACTCATGTTTAATACTCATCCACTCGTCTTTAATACTCATCCACTCATCTTTAATACTCATCCACTCATCTTTAATACTCATCCACTCATCTTTAATACGCAACAGATTTCTACAACATTATCAACTCACACAGAGACAATGGTCTTTAGCATTTACTATCTCTACATTTATCCCAAGAACAGACAACAACAAAACAATGCCACACTGTGCAGGCTTTAGTGGTCTATAAAAGAAATTACCATTCAATGATATGATGTCTATTTGACATCTAATATTCAGCTAAAGTTACTAATACTAAATACTAATATTCAGCTAAAGTAGTTGCATATCTGATTTAGAATCGCCAAACCACTCTGTGTAGTTCAAATAAATTGTGGGCCTATACTAAGATTCCAATAAAATCAGAAGAACAGTTACATTTTCAAATCTGAACTTGTAAAGATAATGTTCTAAGCTACATCCTAAAGCTTTTGCTAATCAGTATGAGCAAGTAAACTGGACGATTCAGATATTTGCACATTTTCTTATGGCGGGTGACAGGTCGGCTAACGTCTCTGATATCCAGATATGACTGCATAGACTTTTCACCACGTAATGCATGTTTATTTGATGTCATAGACTATTCACCACGTAGTGCATGTTTATTTGATGTCATAGACTATTCACCACGTAATGCATGTTTATTTGATTGCATAGACTATTCACCACGTAATGCATGTTTATTTGATGTCATAGACTATTCACCACGTAGTGCATGTTTATTTGATGTCATAGACTATTCACCACGTAATGCATGTTTATTTGATTGCATAGACTATTCACCACGTAATGCATGTTTATTTGTTTCAGTTGCCTGACGAAGGAACTAGCCTACTGGAGTTCACTCGTTTTCACTGACGGCGCTATTTTACGCCAGACTAGCTTGCTTGTCGTTAAGCTTAATGGTGGGCTATTGTCTGAGTCAGGCTGGCAGTACTGAGATGTTTTAATAGCGGTTTAATTTCACGACAGTGACAAGCGGTGCCGAGGCTTAGGGCCAACACTGTCGGTCCCTGGCTGTCAGCGGTGAGGGCGGGTCAGGGAGACGTGGACGCGGCTCTGTAGGGTGTTCAGTTTGGGTGTGTTCACTGTGGTGGCTGTCACAAGGGAAGTCGAAGAGGGGGGGGCAGGGGCTCGTGCGGTCGCGCAGAATCAGAACTCAAATGTCGGGCATCACGACACGCTCTTAACTGAGAACTGATGCCATGGCCCAATTTAAAAACTAAAATATAAAATTAAAAAAAGAACTAGGAAAAAAATGTCTTGCATAAAAGGGCACTTATCTGGTCAGAGGTCAAAAGGGCAGGTGCTTGAGCACCACCTGGGGTCTATCTGTGCTCGTGCCTGGTGTGTGTGTGTGCACACATGTGTATTGTGTGTGTATAGTGTGTTTTTACCTTAGGCTGGACTTCTTTGAGCATGGCACTGGCGTCCTCGTCATAGTCCAGTTTACAAGCTGTGGCCAAGTCCTTCACTGCCTCCTCCCAGTGACCCAGCAACCTACTCACAACACACACACACACACACACACACACACACACCCCAACAGGACCAGACACACACAAACACACCCCAACAGGACCAGACACACACACACACACCAACAGGACCAGACACACACACACACACACACCAACAGGACCAGACACACACACACACACCCACCAACAG
>NC_044510.1:17356613-17369113 GCF_902362185.1 Chanos chanos
CCACACACACACAACACATACACAAATACATACACAAATACATCAGGCTTCTCTCTCTCTCTGTCTCTCTGTCTCTCTCTTTCTGTCTCTCTGTCTCCCCCCCCCCCCCTCTCTCTCTCTCTGTCTCTGTCTCTCTCTCTCTCTGTCTGTCTGTCTCTCTCTCTCTCTCTCTCTCTCTCTCTCTCTGTCTCTGTCTCTCTCTCTCTCTGTCTCTGTCTCTGTCTCTCTCTCTCTCTCTCTCTCTCTCTCTCTGTCTCTCTCTGTCTCTCTCTCTCTCTCTCTGTCTCTCTCTCTCTTTCTCCCTCTCTCTTTCTCCCTCTTTCTCTCTCTCTCTCTCTCTCTCTCTCTCTCTGTCTCTCTCCCTCTCCCTATTTCTCTCTCTGTCTCTGTCTCTCTCTCTCTCTCTCTCTGTCTCTCTCTGTCTCTCTGTCTCTCTGTCTCTGTGTAGGTGAGGTGACTCCTGGTCTGACTCGGGCGGAGTTCGAGATGCGGCGACAGCGGTTGGCGTCCCTGGTGGAGGCTGAGGCTGATCGTTTGTCTTCGCCGTCTCCGCTGCTCGTCATCGTCCTGTCCCACCCGGTCCGCTACATGAGTAACGACATCCCCTACCCCTTCCACCAGAACCAGGACTTTCTCTACCTCACCGGGGTTCTGGAACCGGACTCCGCGCTGGTTCTGTACGGGGAGGGCCGACCGGACCAGGCGGTTCTGTTCGTGCCCCGCAGGGACCCGGCGCGGGAGCTGTGGGACGGGCCGCGCTCGGGCAGAGACGGAGCAGCGGCGCTGACGGGTCTGGACAGAGTCCACAGCACAGAAGAACTGGGCCTCATCCTCAAGAGTCTGAAGGGTAAAGAGAGAGAACGAAAAATCGAATGAAAGAAAGAGAGAGGGATGGACAGAGTGAGTAGTTACAGCAATACTGAAAGAGAGAGAGCACAGGGTCTCATAAGAGCTTTTAATGGAGTCAGTCCTGTTACACTCCTGTTACAAACATGTAACATACCTATATGTTCTCTAAGGCTTCTAACAGATCTCCCTCCCATACCTTTCTCTCTCTGTCCCTCTCTCTCTTTCTCTTTCTCTCTGTCTATTTCTCTCTCTGTCCCTCTCTCTCTCTGTCTCTCTTTCTCTCTCTTTCTCCCTCTCTCTTTCTCCCTCTTTCTGTCTCTCTTTCTCTTTCTCCCTATCTCTCTCTCTCTCTGTCCCTCTCTCTCTGTCTCACTTTCTCTTTCTCTATCTCTCTCTCTCTCTCTCTGTCTCTCTCCCTCTCCCTATTTCTCTCTCTCTCTGTCTCTCTTTCTCTTTCTCTCTCTCTGTCAGGGGGAACGGTGTGGTATGACTCAACTCATCCCTGCCACCCTCGCCTCCACCAGACTCATGTGCACCCCCTGCTGGATGGGTCAGTGTGTGTGCGGGCACTGCGACCCCTCACACACTCTCTCAGAGCACTGAAGAGTCCTGCAGAAATAGCCCTGATGACTCAGGCAGGATGCATTACTGCCCAGGTAACAGTCTCATTGGATGGCTGGTTGAGTGGTTTATGATTGGATGCCTGGTTGAGTGGTTTATGATTGGATGGCTGGTTGAATGGTTTAAACTGTTTACGTGTTTCTGTGTTGGTTGAGTGGATGAGTGAAGAGATGCTTTGTTTGGGTAATTGGTGTGATGAATGATTGAGTGAGATGAACAGTGGGTGTTCTAATTGATTAATTGATTATTGATTGTTTTGAGTGAAGATGTTGATGACTGTGGCCATGCAGTACTGATTTCAGCTGAAAACTTACAAGGAGAAAATAAGGAGAGGAGTGAGTGAGAGAGTGAATGAGTGAGTGAGTGATGTCTCAGTGTTCCGGCCCTGTGACGCATGTCTCAGTGTTCCGGCCCTGTGACGCGCGTCTCAGTGTTCCGGCCCTGTGACGCGCGTCTCAGTGTTCCGGCCCTGTGACGCAGGTCTCAGTGTTCCGGCCCTGTGACGCAGGTCTCAGTGTTCCGGCCCTGTGACGCGTGTCTCAGTGTTCCGGCCCTGTGACGCGTGTCTCAGTGTTCCGGCCCTGTGACGCAGGTCTCAGTGTTCCGGCCCTGTGACGCGCGTCTCAGTGTTCCGGCCCTGTGACGCGGGTCTCAGTGTTCCGGCCCTGTGACGCGGGTCTCAGTGTTCCGGCCCTGTGACGCGGGTCTCAGTGTTCCGGCCCTGTGACGCGGGTCTCAGTGTTCCGGCCCTGTGACGCGCGTCTCAGTGTTCCGGCCCTGTGACATTTGCTCTGATGTCTGGAATAACAGATCTCTCTGATCACTGCTTTAATGTGTCTTTTCTACTAGGAGACAGATTAGATTATTCACAGATAAATAATAGATAGATCAATAATATGTGAACGATGTAATCTGTCTCGTGTTGGATTAATGTCTTAAATGAGAGTGCTGGGGACAATCTAAGATCTTTTGATAACAGATTGATAAGACTCTGATGTGTGCGTGTGTGTGTGTGTTTAAAGGCGTTTAAGAAGACTATGGCGATGTCCAGAGCTGATATCGATGAGGCTGTGCTCTATGCTAAGGTAGGACTGATACTGCAAATAACCAGTGATACTGTGGAATGATTAATGTGGGAATCAGTGACGATGTTTCCTTCTCTCTCTCTCTCTCTCTCTCCCTCTCTCTCTCTCTCCCTCTCTCTCTCTCTCTCTCTCCCTCTCTCTCTCTCTCTCTCTCTCTCTCTCTCTCTCTCTCTCGCTCCCTCTCTCTCTCGCTCTCTCTCTCGCTCTCTCTCTCTCTCCCTCTCTCTCTCCCTCTCTCTCTCTCTCTCTCTCCCTCTCCCTCTCTCTCTCTCTCGCTCTCTCTCTCTCTCGCTCTCTCTCTCGCTCTCTCTCTCCCTCTCTCTCTCTTGCGCTCTCTCTCTCTCTCTCCCTCTCTCTCTCTCTCTCTCTCTCTCCCTCTCTCTCTCTCTCTCTCTCTCAGTTTGATTATGAGTGTAGGGCACATGGGGCTAACTTTTTGGCCTACCCTCCAGTGGTTGCCGGTGGTAACAGAGCAAACACGCTGCATTACATAAACAACAACCAGATTATCAGGGTAAATATAAACTCACAAACACATAAAGACAGAAATGTCAGTGTTTCCTGTTCCTGTGTTTAATGCTGGCACACACACACACACACACACACATATACACGCTCACACAAACACTAGACACACACACATATTATGTACAAACATACGCTCACACATGCACACACATATATGCACACACACACACACACACATATATACACATACCTATACACACACACAGAGTGCTTTTCTGTAGGCATGGCATTTGAGGCCTGGTACAGGTAAGGACGTGTAGTGATTTGTAGACCATGACATTATCGTAAAGTTTGTGGAAATGCTTTAAACGCTGAGATTCCTGTATTATGAAATGCCAAAGAACTTTACAGATACAGCAGGCAGAAACCTGTCTGTCTCTCTCTGTCTGTCTCCCTGTCCTTCTGTGTCAGGATGGAGAGATGGTTCTGTTGGACGGGGGGTGTGAATATTTTGGTTATGTCAGTGATGTCACTCGTACGTGGCCCGTCAATGGGAAGTAGGTGAAAACAATCCTTTGTCTTTGTTGTAAAGAGCACCATTTAAATGGAACAATGAACTAAATGTCCTCCTGTTTTCCTCACTGCGTAACACTCAATATATTCTTATCTGCCCATCCATTCACTAATGTGTGTACCTGTGTGTGTGTGTGTGTGTGTTTCCCAGGTTCAGCATGGCTCAGGTGGAACTGTATGAGGCGGTTCTGGAGGTCCAGTTAGCGTGTCTGTCACTGTGTTCACCTGGCATCAGCCTGGATCATATCTACAGTACCATGTTAGCGCTGCTGGCAAGACAGTTGAAACGCCTGGGCATCCTGGAGCCTGGTACCAGTGAGGCAGACGCTCTCAAGGTATCAGACGTCTGAGGTGGAACTTCAGAAACACACACTGAACTCTAAAACTCACAGCACTCCTCAGAAACACACACTGAACTCTAAAACTCACAGCACTCTTCAGAAACACACACTGAACTCTAAAACTCACAGCACTCTTCAGAAACACACACTGAACTCTAAAACTCACAGCACTCTTCAGAAACACACACTGAACTCTAAAACTCACAGCACTCTTCAGAAACACACACTGAACTCTAAAACTCACAGCACTCTTCAGAAACACACACTGAACTCTAAAACTCACAGCACTCTTCAGAAACACACACTGAACTCTAAAACTCACAGCACTCTTCAGAAACACACACTGAACTCTAAAACTCACAGCACTCTTCAGAAACACACACTGAACTCTAAAACTCACAGCACTCTTCAGAAACACACACTGAACTCTAAAACTCACAGCACTCTTCAGAAACACACACTGAACTCTAAAACTCACAGCACTCTTCAGAAACACACACTGAACTCTAAAACTCACAGCACTCTTCAGAAACACACACTGAACTCTAAAACTCACAGCACTCTTCAGAAACACACACTGAACTCTAAAACTCACAGCACTCTTCAGAAACACACACTGAACTCTAAAACTCACAGCACTCTTCAGAAACACACACTGAACTCTAAAACTCACAGCACTCTTCAGAAACACACACTGAACTCTAAAACTCACAGCACTCTTAAGAAACACACACTGAACTCTAAAACTCACAGCACTCTTCAGAAACACACACTGAACTCTAAAACTCACAGCACTCTTCAGAAACACACACTGAACTCTAAAACTCACAGCACTCTTCAGAAACACACACTGAACTCTAAAACTCACAGCACTCTTCAGAAACACACACTGAACTCTAAAACTCACAGCACTCTTCAGAAACACACACTGAACTCTAAAACTCACAGCACTCTTCAGAAACACACACTGAACTCTAAAACTCACAGCACTCTTCAGAAACACACACTGAGCTCTAAAACTCACAGCACTCCTCAGAAACACACACTGAACTCTAAAACTCACAGCACTCTTCAGAAACACACACTGCAGTCTAAAACTCACAGCACTCTTTACCTTTTGGGGATCACAGGCACTGACCAATCACTGCCCTCGCCTTCTGTGGTGGACCCGCCCACTCTGCCCGGGTCCCTCTCTGTCCCTCTGCTCTTCACTCTGGGGGTCACTGACTGGTGTGAGGGATTTGGGCTTTGTGTTTGGTGGGTGCCGCGTGTTTGATGGTGTCTACGGTCTGTGTCAGATCTGAGGGGCAGAATGGATTTCACATTGCAGTCAGAAACCTGGAGCTTGGGCTGTGGATACTGTGAGAAATGCTGAAGTTGATGAGGATTATGTTGTTGTTGAGGTTTCGGATTTCTGCTTTCATGTGGTCCACTCAGATTTATCCAAGCTGTTGAGTAGTGTAAGGTTTTAGCTCTCCAGAGCTGCTGCCACCCGCAGGAATTTGACTGGTGTCTAAACAGAGTCTCATAGAATTAAAAAAGATAGAAAGCACCTCTTCTCTGGTGGTTTCCAAGTTTTTCATTGCCATCCTGTCACAGCGGGTTGTAAGTGTGCACTCCTAGATTTATTTAATTCTAGGAATCTATGACATTACCTGCTTATGACACAGATAATGCAGACAGGGAACACAGATTAAAGTAATATAGACACAGAGTACAGTAAAATAGACAGGTAACACAGATTACAGTAATATAGACACAGATTACAGTAATATAGACAGGTAACACAGAATACAGTAATATAGACAGGTAACACAGATTACAGTAATATAGACGCAGATTACAGTAATATAGACAGGTAACACAGAATACAGTAATATAGACAGGTAACACAGAGTACAGTAATATAGACACAGAGTACAGTAATATAGACAGGGAACACAGAGTACAGTAATATAGACACAGAGTACAGTAATATAGACAAGTAACACAGATTACAGTAATATAGACAGGGAACACAGAGTACAGTAATGTAGACAGGTAACACAGAGTACAGTAATATAGACACAGAGTACAGTAATATAGACAAGTAACACAGATTACAGTAATATAGACAGGGAACACAGAGTACAGTAATGTAGACAGGTAACACTAGAGTGCAGTAATATAGACACAGATTACAGTAATATAGACAGGTAACACAGATTACAGTAATATAGACAGGGAACACAGAGTACAGTAATATAGATGGGTAACACAGAGTACAGTAATATAGACACAGAGTACAGTAATATAGACAAGTAACACAGATTACAGTAATATAGACAGGGAACACAGATTACAGTAATATAGACAGGGAACACCAGAGTGCAGTAATATAGACAGGGAACACCAGAGTGCAGTAATATAGACAGGTAACACAGAGTGCAGTAATATAGACACAGATTACAGTAATATAGACAGGTAACACAGATTACAGTAATATAGACAGGGAACACATAGACAGGTAACACCAGAGTGCAGTAATATAGACACAGATTACAGTAATATAGACAGGTAACACAGAGTACAGTAATATAGACACAGATTACAGTAATATAGACGGGTAACACAGAGTACAGTAATATAGACACAGATTACAGTAATATAGACAAGTAACACAGATTACAGTAATATAGATGGGTAACACAGAGTACAGTAATATAGACAGGTAACACAGAGTACAGTAATATAGACACAGATTACAGTAATATAGATGGGTAACACAGATTACAGTAATATAGACACAGAGTACAGTAATATAGACACAGATTACAGTAATATAGATGGGTAACACAGATTACAGTAATATAGACAGGTAACACAGATTACAGTAATATAGACACAGAGTACAGTAATATAGACACAGAGTACAGTAATATAGACAGGTAACACAGATTACAGTAATATAGACACAGAGTACAGTAATATAGACACAGATTACAGTAATATAGACAAGTAACACAGATTACAGTAATATAGACAGGTAACACAGATTACAGTAATATAGACACAGAGTACAGTAATATAGACACAGAGTGCAGTAATATAGACAAGTAACACAGATTACAGTAATATAGACAGGTAACACAGAGTGCAGTAATATAGACACAGAGTACAGTAATATAGACAGGTAACACAGATTACAGTAATATAGACAGGGAACACAGAGTACAGTAATATAGACAGGGAACACAGAGTACAGTAATATAGACAGGTAACACAGAGTGCAGTAATATAGACAGGTAACACAGAGTACAGTAATATAGACACAGAATACAGTAATATAGACAGGGAACACAGATTACAGTTATATAGACAGGTAACACAGAGTACAGTAATATAGACACAGAATACAGTAATATAGACAGGGAACACAGATTACAGTAATATAGACAGGGAACACAGAGTGCAGTAATATAGACACAGAGTACAGTCATATAGACAAGTAACACAGATTACAGTAATATAGACAGGTAACACAGAGTACAGTAATATAGACACAGATTACAGTAATATAGACAGGGAACACAGAGTACAGTAATATAGACAGGGAACACAGAGTACAGTAATATAGACACAGAATACAGTAATATAGACAGGGAACACAGAGTACAGTAATATAGACACAGAATACAGTAATATAGACAGGGAACACAGAGTACAGTAATATAGACGGGTAACACAGACTTGCAATGTAGAATACAGTAATACAGACAGGTGATACAGAATACAGTATTACAGAATACAGTAAGAATACAGTAATACGGTGATGCAGTGGTACAGTGATGCAGTGACACAGTGATGCAGTGGTACAGTGATACAGAATATTGAAATGCAGTGATACAGTAATGCAGTAATACAGGGATTCAGTAATACAGCATACAATAATACAGTGATGCAGTGATATAGTCATACAGTGGTACAGTGATACAGAATACAGTAATACGGAATACAGTGATACCAGTGATACAGTAACACAGTGATACCAGTGATACAGTAACACAGTGATACAGTAGCACAGTGATACCAGTGATACAGTAACACAGTGATACAGTAACGCAGTGATACCAGTGATACAGTAACACAATGATACAGTAGCACAGTGATACCAGTGATACAGTAACACAGTGATACAGTAACGCAGTGATACCAGTGATACAGTAACACAATGATACAGTAGCACAGTGATACCAGTGATACAGTAACACAGTGATACAGTAACGCAGTGATACCAGTGATACAGTAACACAATGATACAGTAGCACAGTGATACCAGTGATACCAGTGATACAGTGATACCAGTGATACAGTAGCACAGTGATACCAGTGATACAGTAGCACAGTGATACCAGTGATACAGTAACACAGTGATACAGTAACGCAGTGATACCAGTGATACAGTAACACAGTGATACAGTAACGCAGTGATGCCAGTGATACAGTGATACAGTAGCACAGTGATACCAGTGATACAGTGATACAGTAGCACAGTGATACCAGTGATACCAGTGATACAGTGATACAGTAGCACAGTGATACCAGTGATACAGTGATACCGGTGATACAGTGATACCAGTGATGCAGTAATACAGTGATACCAGTGATACAGTAACACAGTGATACAGTAACGCAGTGATGCCAGTGATACAGTGATACAGTAACACAGTGATACCAGTGATACAGTGATACAGTAGCACAGTGATACCAGTGATACCAGTGATACAGTGATACAGTAGCACAGTGATACCAGTGATACAGTGATACCGGTGATACAGTGATACCAGTGATGCAGTAATACAGTGATACCAGTGATACAGTAACACAGTGATACCAGTGATACCAGTGATACAAGTGATACAGTAACACAGTGATACCAGTGATACCAGTGATACAAGTGATACAGTAACACAGTGATACAGTAACACAGTGATACAGTAGCACAGTGACACAGTGATACCAGTGATACAGTAACACAGTGATACCAGTGATACCAGTGATACAGTAACACAGTGATACCAGTGATACAGTAACACAGTGATACAGTAACACAGTGATACAGTAGCACAGTGACACAGTGATACAGTAACACAGTGATACAGTAGCACAGTGACACAGTGATACCAGTGATACAGTAGCACAGTGACACAGTGATACCAGTGATACAGTAACACAGTGATACCAGTGATACCGTGATACCGTGATACCAGTGATACCAGTGATACCAGTGATACCAGTGATACAGTAACACAGTGATACAGTAACACAGTGATACAGTAGCACAGTGACACAGTGATACCAGTGATACCGTGATACCGTGATACCAGTGATACCGTGATACCAGTGATACCGTGATACTGTGATACCGTGATACCAGTGATACCAGTGATACCAGTGATACAGTAACACAGTGATACCAGTGATACAGTGATACCAGTGATACAGTAACACAGTGATACCAGTGATACAGTAACACAGTGATACCAGTGATACCAGTGATACAGTAACACAGTGACACAGTAGCACAGAATACAGTAATACAATGATACAGTAAGACACTAATACAGAATTCTGTAATACAGACGGTGCCGGACAAACATGTGACATGGGTCAGCTTTACAAATATACAGGAAGTTCAAGTACCAGTTTATTTGTATAGCGCTTTTTACAATCAAAATTGTCTCAAAGCAGCTTTACAGAGATCAGTGTCTAAACCCGCAGTGAGCAAGGCCAAGGCGACAGTGACAAGTAAAAACTCCCTAATGAAGTGAACAGGAGGAATGTCCCAGTCATTAGACCCTGTGTAGACCTTCCATCAGATCCGATTTTAGTGATCTGGTCACAAGCGGACAGCTCTAAAGTACATCTGTCTACACCTGGATTCAGAATCCGTCTCCACATGTGTCTCCAGTGACCACTTGCGATCGGATGTTACTTCCCTGTTCTACATGCAAATAACCATATACGCAAAGACCAAATGCGTAGTTGTTTTTTATCCAGCAGGGGGCAGCAATGCATTTCCCGAGCTTAGTCTGCTGGAAATGAAAAGAAGAAGAAGAATTGCACAAAGTCCTTGGTGTTCGGACAAAATCAAAACAATGCAGACTGGCTCTGTTCCTCAGTGCGATCCACACGCACGTTATATATCTCCTCGGGCTTTTCCAATTTTTCAGACATCGTGGACAAAGCCGGCTTAGGTGATTTAAGTGTGAATGAGTGCGTACTTCTGCGTACACAGAGGACATCAGTGTTCGAGTGTGTTCGAGATCACATTTGCGTTTACACTGCTAAGAGAATGTGGTCACATGCGGTCCAGACCACCTCCGAATGTGGTCTGAGCGATAGGATCTCGATGCGTCCTCAATGTGCATTGGGTGCGTTTACACCTGTACTTTAGAACTGTCCACTAGAGATCAGATCACCAAAATCGGATCTAATGCAAGGTCTGAACAGGGCCTTAGGCACAGTGCCTACCCTGTCATTCAACTTACATTGTATGGCCGGATATACACACACACACACACACACACAGTTTGTGCTCTTAATGACTGAGCTCTTGAGATGGAGTGGTCTGTAGATGGTACCTCAGAGAGTGGAGCTGGTAATGATAAAATCTGGACACGTGAGATTTCTCCTCTCCTCAGGTCTGGGGCCTTTCTGATGTTCTGATGTGGTTTGGCTGGTGGACGCAGACATGGAGACTGTCCTGCGTGGCAGAGGAGACATGTCCAGAAAAAGCAGATATGATTTTAACACAGATATGATTTTAACACAGTCCTGACCCTCCCAGGCAAGAATGGATGTGAGCTGGTCGGGGTGTGTGTTAGCACTGGTCGGGGTGTGTGTTAGCGCTGGTCGGGGTGTGTGTTAGCGCTGGTCGGGGTGTGTGTTTGCAATGGTCGGGGTGTGTGTTTGCGCTGGTCGGGGTGTGTGTTTGCGCTGGTCGGGGTGTGTGTTTGCACTGGTCGGGGTGTGTGTTAGCGCTGGTCGGGGTGTGTGTTAGCGCTGGTCGGGGTGTGTGTTTGCGCTGGTTGGTGTGTGTGTTTGCGCTGGTCGGGGTGTGTGTTTGCGCTGGTCGGGGTGTGTGTTTGCGCTGGTCGGGGTGTGTGTTAGCGCTGGTCGGTGTGTGTTTGCGCTGGTCGGGGTGTGTGTTTGCGCTGGTCGGGGTGTGTGTTTGCGCTGGTCGGGGTGTGTGTTAACACTCGTCCAGTTCTTGTTTGTGACCACTGTGGCTCTGTTCTGTCCTGTGGGTCCAGAGATATGATGACAAACTGAGGTCGTGCAGAAAACAGGGTGGGGCAGGGGTCATACAGGGGTCAGACAGGGGTCAGACAGGCAGTTGTGTTGACAGGGATCTGAGGACTGACTTAGTTTGGGCAGCAGGTGAGACAGTCAGGAGAAGAGCTGCAGGACACTTCTCCTCCTCCTCCTCACACACACACACACTTCATACACACACACACACTTCATACACACACATTACACACACACACACTTCATACACACACACACATACACACACATTACACACGCATGCGCACACACACACACACTTCATACACACACATTATGCACGCACACACACACACTTCATACACGCACGCACGCACACACACACTTCATACACACACATTACACACGCACGCACGCACACACACACACACACTTCATACACACACATTATGCACGCACACACACACACACTTCATACACACACATTACACACACTTCACACACACACACACTACACACGCATGCGCACACACACACACTTCACACACACATACACACACATTACACACGCACGCGCACACACACACACTTCATACACACACATTACACACGCACGCACACACACTTCATACACGCACGCACGCACACACACACTTCATACACACACATTACACAGGCACGCACACACGCAGACACACACACTTCATACACACACATTACACAGGCACGCACACACACACACTTCATACACACACATTACACAGGTATGCACACACACACACTTCATACACACACATTACACAGGCATGCACACACACACACATGCACACACACACACACACACACGCTCTCACACACGCACACACGCACGCACACGTGCACGCACGCGCACGCACATGCACACACGCACACGCACACACACGCACACACGCACGCACACGCACACACACACACACGCACGCACACACGCGCGCACACACACACACGCATACACACGCACACACGCATGCACACACACACACGCAAACGCGCACACACACACACACACACACACACACACTCATGGCAACACTTTGCAAATGGTTCTGTGCTGAAACCAGAACCAGAAGGTTTCCACCATTATCAGTTTATACATCTCTAACAACCAGTCACATAATCAATCGGAATTCACTGTCTGTGTATACAGCTCTTTATTCTCAGGAACGCTCACATACACACACACAGTAATAGAACTCCATAGTTTGGATCCTGTTTCCAATACAGCAGTAAGTGTCTGACAGACTCCTGAGTA
>NC_044510.1:17374113-17381613 GCF_902362185.1 Chanos chanos
TGAAAATATCAAATTACAACCTCAAGCGCGTGCATTTTCACCGCGTGGCAAGTTAAAAGCCACGATTTGTGAGCTTTTTCATACGTTTTAGAACCAAGTTAAAATTGCATTCGCATCATTGATGCAGAGGGCGTACAGTCTTTATGTGATAAAACACAGGCACATTAATATCCAGTCATCGCCTATCTCATACAATAATTCAGTGTTTGGAACATTATTGAAAATAGTAACTTTTGTGAAGTATGCAAAGCCATGTCTGTTCAAAAGTGTTAACTGTCATATTTGTATCGTTGTCCCAGGATACACATGAGCAAAAACAGTGCCAGACAGTTCATCAGTATTGTGCGCTTACCGCCTTATTTAGGCTACTGTGCGATTTCAACGTTTCCATGAAGTATTCTTCCAGAGAAACTTGAAAAAGTAATGTTATTTTGGACGTATTCTGAACTGCGCGTCCTTCGGTTTGAGAACAGGGGTCTCTCACCAGACTGCAGACTTGTGTTTCGTTCTGAGGAACATTAAGAGAGCAGTCGAATTGATTTGATGGTTTCGGTAAATGCATAAAAAGCATACATTTTGAGCCGTTCTGCTGTGCAGTCTGCTCGTCAGTCTACTTCATTTTTTGTGCCACAGAAATGATGTGCACGTTACAGCCCTGTAGACGTCGAATAGACAAGGAACAATTCTGATCTGTCTCCACCAGGAGTGCCCCTGGTTTTCTCTTAAGAACCTGTCTCAGAAAATGGTATCGTTGGGGACAAACTACACCGACTGTAAGAGAAATCCAGCGCACATCGAGGTTTCCGGTGATTCCCTGGAACGTTCCTAATCATTGCATGAAGCCAGCTCTACGCCAGTATCAACCAGGACTAGTCGGGTCGCTTTGTGTATCGCATTTCTCATCCATCTTCTCGCACTTACTCCGCAGTCCACACACTCTTCGCTTCTCCGCCGACCATGGCGGAAAAGGCTGATCCAGCCGTGGAGGAGAAGTCAAGGGGCAATTTCAGTTTGTCCACTGGAGAAGAGGCGACCTGAGACCCCTTTAAGCCTTTTGCATGGCCGTCTTTTACAAAGACTTTACGTTTCCATCATCCTCTCAGTTTGGACGTATCTGTCAAAGTCTGTCAGCTCGGACGGGGAAGAAGGCACTGATATAGGCTATCTAGTCTGATCTCTAAAAAAGCCAACACGGGAGATAGTATTCTTGATTTTAAAGGAAAGTTTTTCACACATCGCCGGTCCAATGAAGAGGACACAGTTAGTCAGCTCCTGTGGCTTGGTCGAAGATATTTAATGAACGAATATTCAAACACTGTCCTTCTTGGATAAACTTTTTATTTTAGAATTTTTGGAGGAAAAATATGGCCGATAATGTTCTGGACTCCGGTCCACCTTCTGCCAAGAGGCCAAAACTGTCCTCCCCTGCTCTCTCAGTGTCTGCCAGCGATGGAAATGGTAAATGTTTTTAAATATTTACACCTCTGTCAAGTTTTCCTCACAGGGCTGCATGTGCTGTTCCTATGCAACAACCCAGCTTACGGCTCACATTAACTCTTCATTAAAAACGGTTAAACATATTTGGAGTAAATCACTATGTTGACAGACCTGGATAACTGACCTGGACAGCAAACAGACAAGCCGAGTTTGGTCATTTCTGGTTAAATGGCTAGCTAGCTGGCTAACCAACTAAGTTTGGTGCTAGTTAGCTAGCGCTATTGATTCATGCACAACGAAAATAAACCTTTTCACTAAACTGACCAAAACATGCTCTGTACGTTTGCCATCTCCATTTATCGTTATGTACCTAAGATAAGCGCTTACAGTTGTATTATAAGACGTGTTTTAGTAGCATCCCGAATGGTTGCGAAACAATTGGCTAATAAGCTAACAGTGAAAACTCGAAATGCCATTTGGATGCGTTGCGAATGCACGTCACGATAAACTGTACTCGCAGACAGGCGGCATGGCGGTACTATGGGTACCGTGATCTGTCCGAAATGTTTTGGACCGCAGCAGTATACAAACTGCTCTCGTCGTAAAATTGTTCGGTCGTACCGAAAGAAGTCACGTATCCCCAATATAACGGCTTTCACTGTAAGTGTTTGAGAAACGCTGATTGAGGATAAACTCGGTATTGTCAGTCACGCAGTGAAAGTCAGTGTGGTAATCGAAAAACATTAAGTCTAACTTATTTTATCACACTTGCCTTTTCTCCGTTTAGTATCCAGAACATTTAAACCTGTAAGCTTGCGTGAATTCAGCAGTGGAGACCTGGAACTCTAGAAGCTCGAACGACTGTCTGTAATATGTGTGGATTTGTAACATAGTATCTGTAAAGGAAATCGCACTGCTTTAAATGTGACAGAACTGTTGCCATACCAAACGAATCCACTCGTATTCCACCTTTCGCGCAAATGTATAAGCGAGAGGAAACACGGAATGTCACCCACAAAACTTCAGGGTACATTTTCTAAGTTGTTTGCTGAATTTGGGCTCCGGGACGCACGCGGACTAACGTCATGTTCCTGTGGCGATTGCCGGGGTAAACACATCGGAATGATGTGCGTGTGTGCGCGCGCGCGTGTGCACAGTGCGCTAAGACACGAGATGAGGGGCTCAGCCGATTTATGTGAAGTTATTTTTATGTTAATGGTCAAATACATACAAATGCAACCCAGTTAAGGTCGCCACGTAGAGGTTTATTTGCTCCTTACGTGTGTATAGGAAGGGTCAAAAAAGTCGTTCAACCTTATCTGAACTCCGTAGATAAAAATTCTATGAAACTCTGTTGAAACCCATCCAGTAAAACAGCATATGAATGCCAGTAGAAGTATGGTTTTGTAGAGATTACATCTACAGAATGGCCCTGCGGTGTCTGTCTATCTATCTATCTATCTGTCTATCTATCTATCTATAGATTGATCAATAAAAAGGAAACAACACAGAGATTGTAGCAGTAAAGACAAAGTCTCACACTCTGCTTGCCTCTCTCTCTATCTCCATCTCTGTCTCCCTCTGTATCTCTCTCTCTGTCTGTCTGTCTGTGTGTCTGTCTCTCTCTCTCTCTCTCTGTCTGTGTGTGTGTGTCTCTCTGTCTCTCTCTCTCTGTCTGTGTGTGTGTGTGTCTCTCTCTCTCTCCCTCTGTCTGTCTGTCTGTGTGTGTGTGTGTCTCTCTCTCTGTCTGTCTGTGTGTGTGTGTGTGTCTCTCTCTCTCTCTCTCTCTGTCTGTCTGTTTGTGTCTCTCTCTCTCTCCCTCTGTGTCTCTCTCTCTCCCTCTGTATCTCTCTCTTTCTGATGACATGTCTACGTGTAAAAGTCCAGAGCTAACGTTCTCTTTGCCTGTCTGACCTCTGACCTCTGCTCCTGTGCACCCAGATTTTGGTTCCCTGTTTGACCTGGAGCACGACCTTCCAGATGAACTCATCAACGCGTCCGAACTTGGCCTGTCCAACGGCGGCGACCTGGGCCAGCTGCACACCTCCCTGGGGGGCTCTCTGGGGGGGCAGGATGCCGCGGCCAAACACAAACAGCTTTCGGAGCTCCTGCGGTCCGGAGCGGCTCCCCCTGCGTCGTCGGCCGGCGGGGGCTCGGCTGGGGCGGCGTCTCTGGGCTTACTGACCGGGGTCACCGCCGGCCCTGGAGCTCTGGGACAGACGCAGCCGCGCTCCTCTCCCCAGCCACCAGGGATGGTGGGCGCGCTGCCGCAAAGCATGATGGGAGGTCAGAAGGGCAATGGGCCGCAGCCGCAAAGCATGATGGGAGGTCAGGTGATGAATGGTTCGGTACGAATGGGCTACGCAAACCCAAACACAGGGATGGGCGGTGGAACTGGTACCCTACTTGGAGATTCTTTACAGCAGCAGACTGGTCAAACTGGGATCAGAGCACAGCAGCCAGCAGCACTGAATAAGGTAAAAACCAGTTCACGCCTGAGAGAGTGAGGCCATGGATTCAGTCTGCAATTAACAAGATTTTCACAGCGGATTTTAGAGCTGAAGGGTTTATCACTCAGTTATAGAGGAAAAATAGTCCTAACCCCCCCCCCCCCCCGTCTCTCTCTCTTTCTGTCTGTTTGTCTGTCTCTCTCTCTCTCTCTCTCTCTCCCTCTGTCTCTCTCTCTCTCTGTCTTTTTGTCTGTCTCTCCCTCTCTCTGTCTCTCTCTCTGTCTCTCTCTCTGTTCAGATGTATGCTGGTGCATTTACTCAGTCTGCTGGTCTGAATCCACAACAGCCGCTCCAGAACAAAACAGCTCTTCCCAACAACGTCTCCCAGTTTAATCAGGACAAAACAGCTCTTCCCAACAACCTCTCCCAGTTTACCCAGGACAAAAAACAGCAGCCTGGACAGGGAACGGCAGCTAATGTGGTGAGAGCCTGTGAATCCCACACCTCCTGCCCCTTCTCCTCACCTGGTTTCTCTCTCTCTCTCTCTCTCTCTCTCTGTGTTCTCTCTCTCTCTCTCTCTCTCTCTGTTCTCTCTCCCTCTCTCTCTCTCTCTCTCTCTGTTCTCTCTCCCTCTCTCTCTCTCTCTCTCTGTCTCTCTCTCTCTCTCCCTCTCTCTCCCTCTCTCTCCCTCTCTCTCTCTCTCTGTCTCTCTCTCTCTCTCCCTCTCTCTCTCTCTCTCTGTCTCTCTCTCCCTCTCTCTCTCTCTCTCTCTGTCTCTCTCTCTCTCTCTCTCTCTCTGTCTCTCTCTCTCTCTCTCCCTCTCTCTCTCTCTCTCTCTCTCTCTGTTCTCTCTCTCTCTCTCTCTCTCTCTCTGTTCTCTCTCTCTCTCTCTCTCTCTCTTTCTCTCCCCCCCCCTCTCTCTCTCTCTCTCTCTCTGTCTCTCTCTCTCTGCTCTCTCTCTCTCTCTCTCTCTGTCTCTCTCTCTCTCTCTGTTCTCTCTCTGTTCTCTCTCTCTCTCTCTCTCTCTCTCTCTCTCTCTCTGTCTCTCTCTCTCTGTTCTCTCTCTCTCTCTCTCTCTCTCTCTCTCTCTGTC
The DNA here is from genome assembly GCF_902362185.1 of Chanos chanos. Taxonomy (NCBI): domain Eukaryota; kingdom Metazoa; phylum Chordata; class Actinopteri; order Gonorynchiformes; family Chanidae; genus Chanos; species Chanos chanos. The sequence continues at coordinate 17,379,094 of NC_044510.1, forward strand.
TCTCTCTCTCTCTGTTCTCTCTCTCTCTCTTTCTCTCTGTTCTCTCTGTCTCTCTGTTCTCTCTCTCTCTCTCTCTCTCTCTTTCTCTCTCTCTCTCCCTCTCTCTCTTGTTCTTTCTCTCTCTGATGCCCCTGTTGTCTTTTTGGAGTTTTGCTCTCTCTTACTTGAACACACATATGAGGCTTTTCCACTGCACAGTACCGACTCTACTCCACTAGACTGTGCCTTTTCTGGTTTTCCATTAGGCAAATCTAGCACCTAGTACCTGATTAGGCAAATCTGGCACCTAGTACCTGATTAGGCAAATCTGGCACCTAGTACCTGATTAGGCAAATCTGGCACCTAGTACCTGATTAGGCAAATCTGGCACCTAGTACCTGATTAGGCAAACCTAGCACCTAGTACCTGATTAGGCAAATCTGGCACCTAGTACCTGATTAGGCAAATCTGGCACCTAGTACCTGATTAGGCAAATCTGGCACCTAGTACCTGGTGCCTGGTACCTGTTACTATTTTTCGTATCTACTCCATCGTGGTTCTAAGTGAGTAGGAACCAAAACGTGAGGAGAAAACTCTGCAGACTACTGATTGGTCAGAGAGCATCGTCACTATTACGTGACATGCTGTACGGGATGTCCTCGGACATCCTGCACAAACCCACCGTCTCTAAAAACAGGAAGCTGCTATTCCAACCGCAGATTGTCTGTCCCCTGATTGGCTCTTGATTCACTAAATCACACTGAGGTACAGACGTATGGAGAATGAAGAACCTGTCCCCTCAGTGTTCTCCATTTCTGCTGTGTTTGGCGTGTTGAAGATGATGTCACGACAGTTTCTTGTGGCGTCACCAGAGACCTCGAGGAGGTGTTAACCGCAGTGGAAAATGAACGAGGTACAAGGTTCCCAAAACTCAAAACCGAGTCGAGTTGAGTCGGGACCATGCAGTGGAAAAACGGCAATAGACATGCATTCCCATCCTCCCTGTTTGAGTCTAAACACTTTCTACACTCTCTGTCTCTCTCTCTCTCTCAGACTCCTGTCGTGGGGTCAAGTCCAGTTGGAGGTGTGTCAGGTCCTCTGGGGTCAGTGAGCTCTGCAGCGCCCCCTGCTGCTGATCCTGAGAAGCGTAAACTGATCCAGCAGCAGCTGGTCCTCCTTCTCCATGCCCATAAGTGTCAGCGGCGGGAGCAGGCCAACGGGGAGGTGCGTCAGTGTAACCTCCCTCACTGCCGCACCATGAAGAACGTCCTTAATCACATGACACACTGCCAGGCTGGGAGGTCCTGCCAGGGTGAGTCGCCCACTGGCACATCTGTCTCTGACACGTTTACATCAGTCTGTCTGTGTCTCGTTTATCATTATGTGTCTGTTAACTCATTCATCAGTCTGTCCGTTTGGACTGTAAGCCCACTGACAGTGACAACTGTAATGATTACGATTAAATATTTCAATATTTCCCTCCATCTCTCTCTCTCTCTCTCTCTCTCTCCCTCTCCCTCCCTCTTTCTCTCTCTGTCTCTCTCCCTCCCTCTCTCTCTCTCTCTCCCTCTCTCTCTCTCTCCCTCTCCCTCTCTCTCTCTCTCTGTCTGTGTCTCTGTCTCTCTCTCTCTCTCCCTCTCCCTCTCTCTCTGTCTCTCTCTCTCTCTCTCCATCAGTGGCACACTGTGCTTCGTCCAGACAGATCATCTCTCACTGGAAGAACTGCACGCGGCACGACTGCCCTGTGTGTCTGCCACTGAAAAACGCTGGGGACAAGAGGAACCAGCAGTGTGAGTTATCACGCTCAGAGAGACAGAGAGACAGAGAGAGAGAGAGCGAGAGGGAGAGAGCGAGAGAGAGACAGCGCAGCATTCTCTGTGCCCACAGCACAGAGACAACACATAGCGCTTTTCCACTAGAACGGTGCTGGTGCCCGTGCCGGTGCGGAGCCAGTGCTGCCTTGGTGCCTTTTGAGAACCGGCCCGCATTTCCACAGGATTGGGAACCAAACATTATGTAGCGAAAGTTTGGGTAAATTCCACGGGGAAAAAATAATGTCGGACAGAACGCATCTGCTTGCTTTTTACTTTTATGCTAGGCTTCCACTCAGCGAAACACCTCACGAATTTTGCCCAAAAACTTTTCACTCTGGGGCGAAATTCATGAAAATAGTAAGCCTGTCACCTAGCTCAAAAGTTTAGAAGAGTGTTGAAATGATGGTCTGCAGTGGTCTATTTGCACCAGCCAGAGCCGAGAGAGAGAGAGTTTTTTCCACCGCTCTGGATCCGACTACGTTCATGTAGCATGTAAACAACAGCCCGTGTTGATGTAGCCACAAATTGTTGCTCATACATCTTTTAATCGTATACATATTTTCATGCTACATGTAGCCTTTAGCCTACCGCTATCTTGGTCAGACTTTTTTGTTACTCCCGCCTCTCTAGAGAACGTCACGTAGCAAACACATCAAACGCTGAACTGATTGGTTCTCGCCTGATTTTTATTTGCATAGCCTCTGACGTCAGCGGTTCCAACTTTTAG
>NC_044510.1:17394113-17399113 GCF_902362185.1 Chanos chanos
TCTTTTTCTTATTTGACCATCACCTTTAGCTGTTCCGTTGCCTTGTCCCTTCCTGGTCTTGCTCTTTTTTTTCTGTCATGATTCTTTACTTCAAGTTTGTTGCTTCTCTTCATGGGTTGGTCTTTTTAAAAGTTTTTCTTGACTCTTCTTTAGTTGTTCCTTGTGGTCGTTTGTTTTTGACTGTTCTATTTCCGTAGACTGTTTTGGCTGTTCTGTTTTGGCTGTTCTGTTTTAGCTGTTTCCTCACTGCTAGACCAGTGTGTCCAGTCCTCTGTCTATTCCGTTTGTGTCGCACTCTTAGGTTTCTGGTTAGCTGTTCGTATTTTTACTCACCTTTTCAACTTTTTTCCTTAACTGTTCCTAATTAACTTATCAGGCGACTGTTCGTTATGTCTCACAGCTGTCTCAGAAGTCGTCTGTGGTGGCGGAGGGGCGGGCGTCAACGCCAGTCACTGTCAGCAGTGTGGAGCCCTGTAACCCACTCTCAGCCGACAGCTCTGTCCAACCAGATCCCAAAGCGGAGGTGAAGGAACAGCCAGATGAAGAGGAGGAGTATGACGTGGAGGGCAAACCCTCCGGGCAGATGGCCAGGATGCAGGGAGACGTGAAGACGGAGGTGAAACCAGAGGTAAGAGAGAGTGAGACGCAGAAGTTTAGTCAGCCACTTTCTTATGGTCCCTGTTTCAGACCGTGTGGGGAGGGCATTTCTTTACAAGGGTATTTCATTCTCAGCTCTGGTTTCTATTCAGCACTGCAGCTAATTCCATTAAGCTTATGACATTACACATGAGTCCTGTATAATAATTTGGAGAAGAATTTCAGTGAATTTGATTGGCGTGTCCTCAGGTTAAAGAGGAGGGGCCTGTAGGTAACGACTGTAAGGGAGAGCCTATGGAAACATCAGAAGCATCATCACTGAAGGAAGACAGGAAACCAGAGGTGAAGAGTGAGGCCGAGGAAGAGGAAGATGAGGAAGAGGGTTCTGGAACCCCCAAGTCTGCGGCTACTGCTCAGAGCAAGAAAAAGAGTAAGAAAGTAGCTTCACCCTTCAAGCCATTACACGCTCTCACTGTTACATGCTCTCACTGTGATAATGGAATGATTCACTCTTCACATTAGGGCTGGGCAATATGGCCTGTACATAATATTGCGATATTTTTAGGCTGTATCGCGATACATGATATATATCTCGATGTTTTGAAATCTCCTCTAAAGCACTTCATAAATGCTCGATTTAACCATTTGATGCATACAATCACACCAGTAAGATGATTCTAGTAGTCCCTGTACCATAGGTCTGCATTAAAACATTCTTGTTTATATTCATTAGTGGTTTCTATTGGAACAATTTTAAACTTGCATGCAAAAGGGGGGAAATCACAACCAAGTGAAATTTAACGATGGCTCCAGCGCTGTTTCTTTTCAGAACCGATTCGTCGTTCTCCATCGTCTGTTACCGTTTCTGAACTCAACGCGTATAAAACTCGCTTTGGAGCTTTACTTCTTTTACTCTCTCCCTGTTCGCTCTAGATACAAAAACACACATCTCACCTATAAACATCACACACACTCACACTTATACACTCACACTGTTACACATACACCTGTTCCCTCTAGATACAAAAACACACATCTCACCTATAAACATCACACGCACACTCACACTTATACACTCACACTGTGATAATACGCTGTTATACACTCACCTGTTACACATACACCTGTTCCCTCCAGATACAAAAACACACGTCTCACCTATAAACATCACACACACTCACACTCATACACTCACACTGTTACACATACACCTGTTCCCTCTAGATACAAAAACACACATCTCACCTATAAACATCACACTCACTCACACTTATACACTCACCTGTTACACATACACCTGTTCCCTCTAGATACAAAAACACACGTCTCACCTATACACATCACACACACTCACACTTATACACTCACACTGTGATAATACGCTGTTACACACTCACCTGTTACACATACACCTGTTCGCTCCAGATACAAAAACACACATCTCACCTATAAACATCACACTCACTCACACTTATACACTCACACTGTTACACATACACCTGTTCGCTCCAGATACAAAAACACATGTCTCACCTATAAACATCACACACACTCACACTTATACACTCACACTGTTACACATACACCTGTTCCCTCTAGATACAAAAACACACATCTCACCTATAAACATCACACTCACTCACACTTATACACTCACCTGTTACACATACACCTGTTCCCTCTAGATACAAAAACACACATCTCACCTATAAACATCACACACACTCACACTTATACACTCACACTGTGATAATACGCTGTTACACACTCACCTGTTACACATACACCTGTTCCCTCCAGATACAAAAACACACGTCTCACCTATAAACATCACACACACTCACACTTATACACTCACACTGTGATAATACGCTGTTACACACTCACCTGTTACACATACACCTGTTCGCTCCAGATACAAAAACACACATCTCACCTATAAACATCACACTCACTTACACTTATACACTCACACTGTTACACATACACCTGTTCCCTCTAGATACAAAAACACACATCTCACCTATAAACATCACACGCACACTCACACTTATACACTCACACTGTGATAATACGCTGTTACACACTCACCTGTTACCCATACACCTGTTCCCTCCAGATACAAAAACACACGTCTGAGTGATATTGGAATCATTGATTGACCGATTGATGGGTTAATTTATTGATGAAAGCTGAAGGTCACAGATATGACCCTTCACCTGGAGTGTGTGTTAAAAAAATTATTTCCAATTGTTCAACTCCCATTTTCTCTCTCTCACACTCTTGTTCTGTTTCTCCCTCTCTCTTCCCTCTCACTCTGTCTGTCTGTCTGTCCGTTTCTCTCCATCCCTCTCTCTCTCTCTCAGTCTTTAAGCCAGAGGAGTTGAGACAGGCTTTGATGCCAACGCTGGAGGCACTGTATCGGCAGGATCCTGAATCTCTGCCCTTTCGCCAGCCCGTGGATCCATCCTTACTGGGAATACCTGTACGTTCTCAAACTGGTTACACAACTAGTCCAGTAAGGCACAGCACTGGCTTCCATTTCGCTCCATCTCTAAACCAGCCTAGCTCAATTTTTTTTTAATTGACACTGACTTGCGTTTCAGTCTCTCTTGGTCTCCTCTTTCTCTGTTCCTGTCTCTCTCTCTTGGTCTCCTCTTTCTCTGTTCCTGTCTCTCTCTGTCTCAGTCTCCTCTTTCTCTGTTCCTGTCTCTCTGTCTCAGTATCCTCTTTCTCTGTTCCTGTCTCTCTCTCTTGGTCTCCTCTTTCTCTGTTCCTGTCTCTCTCTGTCTCAGTCTCCTCTTTCTCTGTTCCTGTCTCTCTCTGTCTCAGTCTCCTCTTTCTCTGTTCCTGTCTCTCTCTGTCTCGGTCTCCTCTTTCTCTGTTCCTGTCTCTCTCTCTCTCTCTGTCTCCTCTTTCTCTGTTCCTGTCTCTCTGTCTCAGTCTCCTCTTTCTCTGTTCCTGTCTCTCTCCCTTGGTCTCCTCTTTCTCTGTTCCTGTCTCTCTCTCTCTCAGTCTCCTCTTTCTCTGTTCCTGTCTCTCTCTCTCTCGGTCTCCTCTTTCTCTGTTCCTTTCTCTCTCTGTCTCAACATCCTCTTTCTCTGTTCCTGTCTCTCTCTGTCTCAGTCTCCTCTTTCTCTGTTCCTGTCTCTCTCTCTCGGTCTCCTCTTTCTCTGTTCCTGTCTTCTCCAGTTTGTGTGTTTGTGCAGAGATTGTGTGATGGTTTATGTTTGTGTGCTGTGTTTCAGCGGCTGTATTCATCATCTCGTTGTAAAACACTGTTTTTTTTTTCTCCCGTGAGAATAAATGAGGCAGTGCTGTGAGTGGTTCTCTGCCACATTTTCTCTCCAAATGAAATCTAGTACAAAGAACAGCTCCCTCATGCAATCACACAGCGTGTATAGAAAAGCCCTGTGACATTAAGTTTACGGAGGGAATTCTCAGGTCGAATAGAGGTGGTAATAAGCCAGTGTGAGAGGCTGGTGTTGGCAGTGCAGTGCAGGCCGACGGTACAGCCTCATGGCCCGTTGCCTTGTTTTGCCTCATTTAAAAACGGAGAGAAAAACTTGGCTGGAGTGAGGTTGGTTTTTAGAGCATGTCCACTGTGTGAGCATGCTAACTGACCCTCATTCAGTCTGATAAATACTGTGGTCTTCACTCTAGTCTGATAAGAACCTGTGGTCTTCAGTGGGACAACGCTATATGGTATCAGCCTCACACACACACACACACACACACACACACGGTTCTCACTCGTGTTCCATCCTTTGTTAGTGAAGGAGACGGTGCAGTTTCTAGAGACCCTGACTTAGACAGTCCCATTCAGAGACTACAGGTTTTTCCTCAGACATGCACACCAGGCATCACTATAGTTCAAGCATAACGCTTAACAGTTACTAATGTGGATTGTTTTGCCTGCGTGTGTTTTACAGGCTGAGCACTGATGTGTGTGTGTGTGTGTGTGTGTGTGTGTGTGTGTGTGTGTGTGTGTGTGTGTGTGTGTGGTGTATGTGTGTGTGTGTTTTTGTGATGTAGCACTAGGAGCATGATGAAGGAGAGGACATTCTTGAAACTTTCCTGGTTTAATTTGATAAACCCAGATGTTCTATTCACTGTGTTCTACAGAACAGCCAGTTTACTCAACATTCTACTCAGCATTCTGATTCCAAAACATTCTGTTCACTTGTACTCACTATTGTAATTCCTGAACACTCTGTGGACCTAGACTAAAGTGACTGCAGTGCTCAGTAGTGTCCTGTATGAAGTTGTCCTCTTCTCTTTTCGATTCTCCTAGTCTGACAGACCTGTCTGTCTGACCTGTCTGACTGCCCTGTCTTATTGTACTGTCTGACTGACCTGTTGTGTCTGACTGACCTGCCTTATTGTACTGTCTGACTGACCTG
>NC_044510.1:17406613-17419113 GCF_902362185.1 Chanos chanos
CATTCACATTTACTGTAATGCAATATTTACGTATTTAATTTGTGTTTCCAAGTGATTGACATTCTGAAGAGTGTCGAGGCAGCAATTTAAAAAAATTAGCTGGTGTCCAGGCCTAGGCCACAGAAAATATCAGAAAATTTCACAACTTTTCACCATACGGTTCGAGGGGCTGCCATAGACTCCCACTGCGGAGAGAATAATGAGGATGAAGAGCGCTAACAGTTACAGTAGGGTTCCAGCGGCTTCGCTGTTTGGCCCCTAATTATTACACACATTTAAAAACATTTTACGTGAGTTTTGTGACACATTATAATTGATGAACATGGGTATAGACAGGATTTATCATACATTGAATGTTTTCCTCCATAACATTATTTGTTGACAGATAGTTTTCAACACCAGACTCGCAAACCGCTTCTCCTCAGTGTCAGGCCTTTCGACTGATTTGATTGGTCAGTTGACCAGAGGGTTACAATGATGTGATGTGCTTGCTAGTGTATGCTCCGTGCCGAGGTCTGGGCGTTTTAGAATCGTTTTCTCGTTCTCATGTGGAGAGATTTAAAAAAAAAAACGTGTACTGTGGACATGATCCTTTTCAAAACTGACAGAAAAAAAGTGAATTTTGGAAAATATCCGGATACGTGTAGACAAGGCCATCGTGTGTACTGTCCATCTCACAGGTCTCTAGTGGTGAAAGGTCAGAGAATTCTCAGTCTGGCCAAACTAGTCAGACTTGAAGAAGTGCCTATTCGACTTCAGTAGAAGCTGGTTTTCGGAGTTGCGTGAATTAATTCTTCCCCTTCTTGGGCTGAAGATCAATCCAGCTGCACGAAAAAGCCTTTCACAGGCAGCAGAGGCAGGCAGGGCTGTGTTTAGCTTGAGTGACAGGTTGGATACAGCTGGGTAAGATGTCAACATGTCAATACCTTCAGCTGTGCATGTCAGGTATGCATCCAGTTGTTTGTTCGTGTTCTGTGTGTGTACATGCTTCATATTGGAAAAGAAGTCGTCTTCGTCGGGAGCACCTGAGGAGTTGTCAGCAGGCCACAGCAGAGCCTCATCATGGTCAGGAAGAGGTTCTTTCATGTAACTAAGGCCTAAATCAGAAACAATTACAGTTTTTTATTATTATCTTTTTCATCATCATTGTCATGATCATCATGATTAAGCAAGTAAGTAAGCAAGCATTCAAGTTCAGTGTTTAAAAAAGCGGAAACGAGAACTGACCATGGAACATTCAGTGATAGTTTTTTTCTTACCTAGTTTGAGGACGTCTTCATCACTGGTCCAGGACGTTTTGAACTTTGGATTAAGAATGGCTGCAGCAACCAGTTCTGGGTCAGAGATCATTTCCCCAAACTGTTTCTTCAAACCATCTCGCAGGGCATCAACTAGCGGCTTGCAGAATCGCAGTGACACACTTCTCAAGCTTGGTGATCAGGGTGGTGATTGCAGGGAGCAACCATCCCATCTGAATGTTGGATTCTCCCGCTAGTATGTTTATCGCCTTAGCAACTGGACTCGTGGTGGTGGTATATTCACCCAAAAAGGCAATATCAGCTGGACTGTACCTAACACACACAAAAGAAAACAAAACAAAAACATTTTTTTCCAATTCTTCCATATAGAACCACTGTGCATTCAGGCATGTTTAATATAACAGACCGGTTATTTCAGATTACACAGGATGTTATGTAATTATTCCTTGTCCTGTGGACAAATCATGCAGAAAGGTTCAGAACTAGAACTAGCAAGGTAAGTGATTAGTGTAATAAATCTACTACTTTTTTCAATCACAGAACTTCAGAAAAGTAAGTACTATGATTTGTTGGAAACCTCTCTACAGGTTCAGCGTAGAGGAACTCTAAGTATCAGTACTGTAGGTAATGAAACAGAAAGAGAACACACACCCATTCAGACATTCACTACTTCCATGGGAACACTGAGTACAGCACCAATAGCTCTCACAGCCTCCAGCATCCTTGGTCTTTGAGGATTCTCACGAGATGCTCCACAGCCAAATAAAAGGAGTTCCATCTCGTTGCGTTAGGCTGGACCAGCTGAAGTTTGCAGTGCTCCTTAGCCACCTCTGCAGCAGTAGTAGACCTTGCAGTCTTATTCCAGAGAGCCTGAGACTTGGAGAAGGCTGACCTCGACAGCTTCTTGTAGGCCTCTGTCCTATTTGCGTTACTGGCATCCACTGTAGAAACCAAATTTAGCAAATGGCAAGCACACTGATGATGCTTCGGCAGTTGGTACTGAAGGCCATCGTCTTCAGCCATAATGTCTTCAACACTGATGAACTCCTCTTCCATGTCCTCATTATCAGGCCCATCATCTTGAGTTTCTTCTTCCTCGGTTACCTCTTCAGCAGTAACATTGCTGTTTTCATCTTCTCCAGACACACGAAATGCTTTTCTGAAGTTTGAGCCATTATCAGTTGTGGTTCTGACTGTTTTCTCACGGATTTCATACTTTGAGTGTTTGTCATTCATCGCACAAGCCAAGGCATTGAATATACGAGTGCCCTTTAACTGCCTGCATGCAAGACCAACAGAATGCCTCTCAAAACTGCTGGGATCCAGGCAGTGTGCTGTAACTCCAGTAAAACTCCTCATTACAGTCCGGCAATCAGTTGTTGTGGCAGTGTATGCAGTCTTCCTCATTGCCTCTTTCACCTGCTGCCTCATCACTGCTGTGGCCTAATCAGTCTTTTGCCACAGTGGTTCGAGATGGGACAGTGCAGTTTGGCTGTAGATCTGGGACAAGGCTTTGGAATGACGGCTATTCTGGAGCTATAAAGTTGAGTACTGCATTGTCAACATGCTTCTGAGAGACTATAAACTTGAGTACTGCATTGTCAACACTCTTCTGAGAGACTATAAACTTAAGTACTGCATTGTCAACATGCTTCTGAGAGACTATAAACTTGAGTACTGCATTGTCAACACTCTTCTGAGAGACTATAAAGTTGAGTACTGCATTGTCAACACTCTTCTGAGAGACTATAAACTTGAGTACTGCATTGTCAACATGCTTCTGAGAGACTATAAACTTGAGTACTGCATTGTCAACAGGCCTCTGAGAGACTATAAAGTTGAGTACTGCATTGTCAACAGGCTTCTGAGAGACTATAAAGTTGAGTACTGCATTGTCAACAGGCCTCTGAGAGACTATAAAGTTGAGTACTGCATTGTCAACAGGCCTCTGAGAGACTATAAAGTTGAGTACTGCATTGTCAACAGGCTTCTGAGAGACTATAAAGTTGAGTACTGCATTGTCAACACTCTTCTGAGAGACTATAAAGTTGAGTACTGCATTGTCAACAGGCCTCTGAGAGACTATAAACTTGAGTACTGCATTGTCAACATGCTTCTGAGAGACTATAAAGTTGAGTACTGCATTGTCAACAGGCCTCTGAGAGACTATAAACTTGAGTACTGCATTGTCAACATGCTTCTGAGAGACTATAAAGTTGAGTACTGCATTGTCAACAGGCCTCTGAGAGACTATAAAGTTGAGTACTGCATTGTCAACAGGCTTCTGAGAGACTATAAAGTTGAGTACTGCATTGTCAACACTCTTCTGAGAGACTATAAAGTTGAGTACTGCATTGTCAACAGGCCTCTGAGAGACTATAAACTTGAGTACTGCATTGTCAACACGTTTCTGAGAGACTATAAACTTGAGTACTGCATTGTCAACACGTTTCTGAGAGACTATAAACTTGAGTACTGCATTGTCAACATGCTTCTGAGAGACTATAAAGTTGAGTACTGCATTGTCAACACTCTTCTGAGAGACTATAAAGTTGAGTACTGCATTGTCAACAGGCCTCTGAGAGACTATAAAGTTGAGTACTGCATTGTCAACAGGCCTCTGAGAGACTATAAAGTTGAGTACTGCATTGTCAACAGGCTTCTGAGAGACTTGCTTTGTTTCTTCAAGCTTCATCTGTTTGATATTTGAGGAAGATGTCCCAGCCTTAGCTTTTCTCTTGCAGGCAGTTGTAGTTAGTTCACAATATTTCTTCAGGTGACATCCATGCTTCTTCTATAAAAGACAGTGTATACCTTCAGTTAAATAGGCCCTGGATTAACTCAGTTTGACGATAAAAGGATAAACATTCCATGTTGTAAGCTAGGTTAATTTTTAACTTGAGTACTGCATTGTCAACATTCACTTCTTAATTTTACTTTTACTGAAATGTGAAACAGTTTGTTCAGCTGGATGACCCCCCCCCCCCCTTTTTTTAAAAATTTAAATTAGGACCGGGTCCTACGTGCATCCACCGCCTTCGCATGACATTGCTAATAGTACTGTGTTTATTTGACAAGATTAAAACATATATTTCTGAAAGGATTTTTGTCGGTAACGTTAACTCAGCATTTTTGCTAGCTACCTATTAGTATGTGTCAGCAGTGGATTCACACAGGACCCGGTGTCCCAACTGCTTTCCAAGCTGACTGGTCCCCGTACACATTCACATGCTGTGTCAGCAGTGGATTCACACAGGACCCGGTGTCCCAGCTGCTTTCCAAGCTGACTGGTCCCCGTACACATTCACATGCTGTGTCAGCAGTGGATTCACACAGGACCCGGTGTCCCAGCTGCTTTCCAAGCTGACTGGTCCCCGTACACATTCACATGCTGTGTCAGCAGTGGATTCACACAGGACCCGGTGTCCCAGCTGCTTTCCAAGCTGACTGGTCCCCGTACACATTCACATGCTGTGTCAGCAGTGGATTCACACAGGACCCGGTGTCCCAGCTGCTTTCCAAGCTGACTGGTCCCCGTACACATTCACATGCTGTGTCAGCAGTGGATTCACACAGGACCCGGTGTCCCAGCTGCTTTCCAAGCTGACTGGTCCCCGTACACATTCACATGCTGTGTCAGCAGTGGATTCACACAGGACCCGGTGTCCCAGCTGCTTTCCAAGCTGACTGGTCCCCGTACACATTCACATGGTGTGTTAGCAGTGGATTCACACAGGACCCGGTGTCCCAGCTGCTTTCCAAGCTGACTGGTCCCCGTACACATTCACATGCTGTGTCAGCAGTGGATTCACACAGGACCCGGTGTCCCAACTGCTTTCCAAGCTGACTGGTCCCCGTACACATTCACATGCTGTGTCAGCAGTGGATTCACACAGGACCCGGTGTCCCAGCTGCTTTCCAGGCTGACTGGTCCCCGTACACATTCACATGCTGTGTCAGCAGTGGATTCACACAGGACCCGGTGTCCCAGCTGCTTTCCAAGCTGACTGGTCCCCGTACACATTCACATGCTGTGTCAGCAGTGGATTCACACAGGACCCGGTGTCCCAGCTGCTTTCCAAGCTGACTGGTCCCCGTACACATTCACATGCTGTGTCAGCAGTGGATTCACACAGGACCCGGTGTCCCAACTGCTTTCCAAGCTGACTGGTCCCCGTACACATTCACATGCTGTGTCAGCAGTGGATTCACACAGGACCCGGTGTCCCAGCTGCTTTCCAAGCTGACTGGTCCCGTACACATTCACATGCTGTGTCAGCAGTGGATTCACACAGGACCCGGTGTCCCAGCTGCTTTCCAGGCTGACTGGTCCCCGTACACATTCACATGCTGTGTCAGCAGTGGATTCACACAGGACCCGGTGTCCCAGCTGCTTTCCAAGCTGACTGGTCCCCGTACACATTCACATGCTGTGTCAGCAGTGGATTCACACAGGACCCGGTGTCCCAGCTGCTTTCCAGGCTGACTGGTCCCCGTACACATTCACATGCTGTGTCAGCAGTGGATTCACACAGGACCCGGTGTCCCAGCTGCTTTCCAAGCTGACTGGTCCCCGTACACATTCACATGCTGTGTCAGCAGTGGATTCACACAGGACCCGGTGTCCCAGCTGCTTTCCAAGCTGACTGGTCCCCGTACACATTCACATGCTGTGTCAGCAGTGGATTCACACAGGACCCGGTGTCCCAGCTGCTTTCCAAGCTGACTGGTCCCCGTACACATTCACATGCTGTGTCAGCAGTGGATTCACACAGGACCCGGTGTCCCAGCTGCTTTCCAGGCTGACTGGTCCCCGTACACATTCACATGCTGTGTCAGCAGTGGATTCACACAGGACCCGGTGTCCCAGCTGCTTTCCAGGCTGACTGGTCCCCGTACACATTCACATGCTGTGTCAGCAGTGGATTCACACAGGACCCGGTGTCCCAACTGCTTTCCAAGCTGACTGGTCCCCGTACACATTCACATGCTGTGTCAGCAGTGGATTCACACAGGACCCGGTGTCCCAGCTGCTTTCCAAGCTGACTGGTCCCCGTACACATTCACATGCTGTGTCAGCAGTGGATTCACACAGGACCCGGTGTCCCAGCTGCTTTCCAAGCTGACTGGTCCCCGTACACATTCACATGCTGTGTCAGCAGTGGATTCACACAGGACCCGGTGTCCCAGCTGCTTTCCAGGCTGACTGGTCCCTGTACACATTCACATGCTGTGTCAGCAGTGGATTCACACAGGACCCGGTGTCCCAGCTGCTTTCCAAGCTGACTGGTCCCCGTACACATTCACATGCTGTGTCAGCAGTGGATTCACACAGGACCCGGTGTCCCAGCTGCTTTCCAAGCTGACTGGTCCCCGTACACATTCACATGCTGTGTCAGCAGTGGATTCACACAGGACCCGGTGTCCCAGCTCCTTTCCAAGCTGACTGGTCCCCGTACACATTCACATGCTGTGTTAGCAGCACTTGTGGTCTTGTTGGGTTCTTACAAGAACCAGGAAGTGTGAACATATTGGTCCAATATTATCCAGCCTCCACTGGTTACCTGTTTGGTTTCGTATTGATTATAAAATTCTGCTGCTAACGTATAATGACCTTAACGGTCCAGCCCCCCTGTACCTCAGTGACCTCTTAACACTTTACAGCCCTCACTGCCCTCTTAGATCACAGAACACAAACCTTCCTTCCTTACCGAGAATAACGAAATCTACAGCTGGTGGCAGGTCGTTCTCCTACATGGATCCTAAACTGTGGAACAATCTTCCAACCAGTAACTGGGATTCTGACACACTCCCTCAGTTTAAGTCTAGACTAAAGACCTGCCTGTTCAGCCTAGCGTATAGCTAATCATCTCAGCCAAAGATGATGCCAGTGGTGTCTCCTCTCTATTCACATTGTGATCACTTGAGTTAGTTGACGATGGAATGGAGAGGTGTTGATGTTTGAAGGCCCTGCGGCCCGCCTGTCTTTTGTCTTTTGTTTTTTGGGTCAACGCTGCGTTAATTAGGGCTGCCGGAGCGCTAGTGCTGCACTTGAATCAGGATCAAAGTCGTTTCTAAAACATTTTAAAAAACTACCACATGCCTCAGTTTGCTTAACTATCCTGTTCCCTCTCTTCTTTTATCTTCACGTCTCTGCCCCCAACACTGGGGTTTCCATTTTTGGGTCTACAGGGTTCCAGTCCCAAACCTCTGCTCACAGAATGAGGCCTATATACTTCTGTCCCTCCTGACCGGACCTCCTGTAGGCCCCCGTTCTGGGCCAGAGGCCCAATGGTGATGCTACTCAACCTGACTGTGAACCAAGAACAACCTGTCCTTTGCAGCCACGTCAAAATCCCAGTTTTAACTGTAGCAAAGCTAATCGTTCTCGACCACTATACAGTTGGTCTTAAAGACAAACTCACTGATATGAACACTGCTTGGTTATCGAATTAATCTGTATCTGACACTACCTAGAACTCCTTGAACCTAGAATATTAACTCTTTTATACTGTGAATAAATCACTGTACACACTTTATACTGTACACTGTAAATACTTTTATAGACCATTGAATCTGTTTATCATGGACTCATTCTGCACTGTAAATGTCTATTCTATGTGCTGGCCAGAGGAGGATGGGCTCCCACTGTTGAGTTTTGGTTCCTCTCAAGTTTCTTCCTCCTATTCACTGCATTAGGGAGTTTTTCCTTTCCGCTGTCGCCTTGGGCTTGCTCACTGGGGGTTTAGGCTCTGATCGTTATAAAGCTGCTTTGAAACAAAGTATTCCAGGGGCACAATACGAAGGGGCAATTTTACGCTCGGTCTTATTGTGATCTCTGCTCACAAGGTATTAGAAATCTGACTCTGACTGATGCACTGATTGTAAGTCGCTTTGGTAAAAAGCGTCTGCCAAATAACTAAATTGTAAATTGTAAACAATTTTGATTGTAACAAGCGCTATACAAATGAACTTAAACTTAACGACAACTAATTACCCCTTCATTTTCCCCCCTCTCTCTCTCTCTCTCTCTCTCTGTCATTCCCTTACAGTTTTGTGTGTGATGGTTGTCTGAAAAGAGCCAATAAAACGAGGAAGGAGAACAAGTATGCTGCTAAGAGTATGTTTAACACACACTTAACACATACACTTAACACACACACTTAACACATACACTTAACACACACACACGCAACACATACACTTAACACACACACGCTCAACACGCCCACTTAACACACACTTAACACACGCTTAACACGCCCACTTAACATGCCCACTTAACACGCCCACTTAACACGATCACTTAACACACACTTAACACACACATGCTTAACACGCTCACTTAACACACACACTTAACACGCATACTTAACATGCTCACTTAACACACACACTTGACATACATGCATACTTAACATACACGCACACTTAACACACACACTTAACATACACACTTAACATACACATCTTTAACATCTTTCACCTGGTTCCCTTTTCAAATATTGAAATTGTTTGGGGCAATAATTAACAAACTGTCTCTCTCTCTCTCTCTCTCTCTCAGGGCTTCCTCAGACTAAACTGGGTCATTTTTTGGAAACGCGGGTGAATGATTATCTTCGTCGACAGAATCATCCCGAATCCGGTGAGGTCACCATCCGGGTTGTCCACGTCTCAGACAAGGTCGTGGAGGTCAAACCAGGCATGAAGGCCAGGTGAGGGGTCACAGGCTGTGTTTGATCCTTCAGTGTTTCTGTTTAATGTTAAACATCATTATATTCTGTACCAAAAGCAACACTATTGTGTAACTTTACGTGGTCTTTCTTGTGTGTGTGTGTGTGTGTGTGTATGTATACGTGTATGTGTGTGTATTTGCATGTCTGTGTGTCTGTATATATGTGTGTGTGTGTGTGTCTGTGTGTGTGCGTGTGCGTGTGTGTGTCTGTGTTTGTGTCTCTGTGTGTGTGTCTCTGTGTGTGTGTGTGTGTGTGTGTGCATGTGTGTGTAGGTTTGTGGACAGCGGGGAGATGGCAGAATCGTTCCCATACAGGACTAAAGCTCTGTTTGCCTTTGAGGACGTTGATGGAACTGATGTGTGTTTCTTCGGCATGCACGTACAGGAGTACGGATCTGACTGTCCTCCACCGAACCAGAGGTACACACACACACACACACACACACACATACACACACACACACACACATACACACACACACACACACACACACACACACACACACACTCTCTCTCTCTCACACACACACACACACTCTCTCTCTCACACACACACACACACACACACACACTCTCTCTCTCTCTCTCTCTCTCTCTCTCACACACACACACACACAGAGACACACACACACACACACTCTCTCTCTCTCTCTCTCACACACACACGCACACAGAGACACACACACACACACACTCTCACTCACTCACTCCTTCACACACACTCTCTCTCTCTCTCTCACACACACTCTCACTCACTCACTCCTTCACACACACACACACACACTCTCTCTCTCTCACACACACACACACACACACACACACACACTCACTCACTCACTCACTCCTTCACACACACACACACACACACACACACTCTCTCTCTCTTTCTCTCTCTCTCACACACACACACACACACACACACACACACACACTCTCACTCACTCACTCCTTCACACACTCTCTCTCTCTCTCACACACACTCTCACTCACTCACTCCTTCACACACACACACACACTCTCTCTCTCTCACACACACACACACACACTCTCACTCACTCACTCCTTCACACACACACACACTCTCTCTCTCTTTCTCTCTCTCTCTCACACACACACACACACACACACTCTCACTCACTCACTCCTTCACACACACTCTCTCTCTCTCTCTCTCTCTCTCTCTCTCTCTCTCTCTCTCTCTCTCTCACACACGCACTCTCATTCACTCACTCCTTCACACACACACACACTCTCTCTCTCACACACACACACACATACACACAGTCACTCACTCACTCACTCACTCACTCACTCCTTCACACACACACACTCTCTCTCTCTCTCTCTCTCACATACACACACACACACACACACACACTCTCACTCTGACTCCTTCACACACACACACACACACACACACTCTCTCTCTCTCTCTCTCTCACACACACTCACACTCTCTCATTCCTTCACACACACTCACACTCTCTCTCTCTCTCTCATACACACACACACACACACACACACACACACACACACAGGTGTGGCTGTAAAAGACTGGTGAACACAGTGTGACTGTCACCCTGGTCTCTCTGACTCTCTGTTTCCCTGTGTCTCTTCTCATCCTCTCATCCTCGGTAGACGAGTGTACATCTCTTACCTGGACAGTGTTCACTTTTTCCAGCCCCGCCAGCTCAGGACCGGTGTGTACCATGAGATCCTCATCGGTTACCTGGAGTATGTGAAGAAACTGGGGTAAAGCAAACCATCGCCTTTATACCTGTTGCTCCCCCTGCCCAGGGTGGTTGTCTCTGCTTTGTGTGAACACTTATCTGTGTTTGCTTTCTGTGTTTAGTCTGTATTTTTGAGTGTATGTGATCTGGAGCATGTGTGTGTTATAGTATATATGAGTGTGTATGGGTTCTGTAGTCTGTACTTACATGTGTGCGTGTGTGTTGATCCTGGTTACTGAACTGAATAATTGAATAAAACAAACGTACCTAATTTCCTAATTTTTCCATTTTTGTGCAGTTTTACCACGGGGCACATCTGGGCCTGTCCCCCCAGCGAGGGGGACGACTACATCTTCCACTGCCACCCCCCCGACCAGAAGATCCCCAAACCGCGACGCCTGCAGGAGTGGTACAGGAAGATGCTGGACAAGGCTGCAGCCGAGCGCATTGTTCACGACTATAAGGTGAGTGTCCCCCACAGCGACCGCGAACGCTCAGACCGCACGAACGCTCAGACCGCACGAACGCTCAGACAGTACGAACGCTCAGACCGCACGAACGCTCAGACCGCACGAACGCTCAGACAGTACGAACGCTCAGACAGTACGAACGCTCAGACCGCACGAAAGCTCAGACCGCACGAATGCTCAGACAGTACGAACGCTCAGACTGCACGAACGCTCAGACAGTACGAACGCTCAGACTGCACGAACGCTCAGACCGCACGAATGCTCAGACCGCACGAACGCTCAGACAGTACGAACGCTCAGACAGTACGAACGCTCAGACCGCACGAACGCTCAGACCGCACGAACGCTCAAACAGTACGAACGCTCAGACTGCACGAACGCTCAGACCGCACGAACGCTCAGACAGTACGAACGCTCAGACAGCACGAACGCTCAGACCGCACGAAGGCTCAGACAGTACGAACGCTCAGACAGTACGAACGCTCAGACAGTACGAACGCTCAAACAGTACGAACGCTCAGACAGTACGAACGCTCAGACTGCACGAACGCTCAAACAGTACGAACGCTCAGACAGTACGAACGCTCAGACCGCACGAACGCTCAGACAGTACGAACGCTCAGACCGCACGAACGCTCAGACTGCACGAACGCTCAGACTGCACGAACGCTCAGACAGTACGAACGCTCAGACAGTACGAACGCTCAGACCGCACGAACGCTCAGACTGCACGAACGCTCAGACAGTACGAACGCTCAGACAGTACGAACGCTCAGACAGTACGAACGCTCAGACTGCACGAACGCTCAGACCGCACGAACGCTCAGACAGTAGGAACGCTCAGACCGCACGAACGCTCAGACCGCACGAACGCTCAGACCGCACGAACGCTCAGACAGTACGAACGCTCAGACAGTACGAACGCTCAGACTGCACGAACGCTCAGACCGCATGAACGCTCAGACACTACGAATGCTCAGACCGTACGAACGCTCAGACCGTACGAACGCTCAGACAGTACGAACGCTCAGAGAGTACGAACGCTCAGAAACACAGACACGTCGCCTGGGTCAGCACAGACAGACAGACAGACAGACAGATAGACGAGTTTTTCATGGATCTGGAATTGCCAATTACTCATGAGCTCCTGCCCCTCCCTTGTCATCATTTGTGAGGCTAAAACACACACACACACACACACACTGATTGGGGCAGCTCTCTGCTGAAATGACCTTGCTAAAGACACATTCCTAAACAGCGTCAATCCAAAGCTATGACCTCTGACAGACGTAATAAAAGGAAGTCA
>NC_044510.1:17421613-17424113 GCF_902362185.1 Chanos chanos
CTTTCTGCCTCAACATCAAACACAAGCTCCGCCAGCAGCAGCTGCAGCACCGACTGCAGCAGGCGCAGATGCTGCGCAGACGCATGGCCAGCATGCAGCGCACCGGGCAGCCGCCTCCGGGAGGGGGGCTGCCGTCGCCCGGTAACAACAACAACAACAACACCGCCACTGGTCCCAGTACGCCCACGTCCGGGGGTACCCAGCCTCCCACCCCACAGACGCCCACCCACACCAGTTTACCTGCGCTGCCACAGTCTGGGGGTGTCCCAGCTGCTGGTACTCCAGCCCAGCAGCAGCAGGGTGGCATGACGCCTCAGCACGCGGCCCATCAGCAGTTCCAGCAGATGCCCGGTGGAATGATGTTATCCCAGCCACAGATGGCTGTGCAACCACAGCAGACCAGCCAAACACAGCTTCACAACCCAGCGGGCAGCCTGGCGCAGTATACTGCCCCTCAGCCCCAGGGCAAACCGGGACCTGGACCCGCAACCACCCCTCCTCAACAACCCAACAATCCAGGCTCCGCCTCCGTATCCCAGCAACAACCGCAGCCACAGCAGCCCTCCGGACCTCCCCCGGCTGCCGTGGAGATCGCCATGAAGATCCAGCAGTTCGCAGACGCTCAACGGAAGATGGCTCAAGCGCAGCTCCTCCAAAGGCAGGCGTCTCAAGCGGCAGGCGTGATGCCACCGCACCCCCACCCGCAGCAGCTGCAGGGGCAGATGGGCCAGGCGCCCCCTGGGCTCGGGATCGGAGGGCCACAGGCTATACCCTCTCAGGCTCAGGCGCCGCCCGCCAGGGCTCTTTTGGAACAGCAGCAGCCGCAGGGTCCTCGGGGCGTCATGGTGGGCGCCGGTCCCATGCAGCCGCCGCCTCCGCAGGCCAGCGTGCAGCAGGGACAGTTAGCCCCGCCCGTGCAGCTGCTGCAGCAGCAGCAGTTAAGGGGCAGCGTTCCGTCGCAGTCTCCGTCGCAGCAGCCGTGGGCAGGTCAGGGCATGCAAGGGCCGCAACCACAGAGACCTCCCATGATGCCGCAGCCCGGAATGGCGGCAGCTCAGCAGCAGGCGGCGGGGCATAAGGCTTTAATGACCATGATACAGACGGGCAGTCCGGGCTCAGGCCCGCAGGGTGCCGGGAACCTGACGCAGGGTGCCATGCAGGAACTACTGCGGACATTGCGATCTCCCAGCTCGCCGCTGCAACAGCAGCAAGTCCTCAGCATCCTGCGATCCAACCCGCAGCTGATGGCCGCCTTCATCAAGCAGCGTGTTTACAAGTACAAAGGCACCGCGGCTCCAGGACAGCAGGGCGCTCCGGGAGCCATGGGCAACCAGCCCGCTGGCGTCAACGTCGCCTCGGCTGCAGCCCAGCCTGGCATGCACCCTGGACAAGCCGGTGTGAACATGCAGTCAATTGCTCAGCTGCAGCAGCAGCAGCAGCAGCAGCGCCCCCTACTACAGCAACAGCAAATTGCAGCTTTGCAACAGGCGCAACAGCAGGGAATGCCCAGCCAGGGTCCACCCAACATGGCAAATATGAACCCGCAGTTCAGAGAGCTGCTCATGCGGAGGCAGCTACAGCAGCAGTCGCAGCAGATGGGAAACCACGCCTCCTTCCAGCAGTTGCAGCAGGGCTACCTGGGGCAGCTTGCAAATGTACAGGTCCCTCAAGGAAATCAACCACAGCAACCAGGGGCACAGCCTGGTCAACAGCAGCCACAGGGCTTCTCCAGCCCTGGACAGCAGCAGGCTGTGGCAGCGCTGCAGCAGAGACTCCAGCAGCAGCAGTCTGCCATGCTCCAGGGGGCTGATGGGAGTGCCGCGGGCGGTTTGCTGCAACAACAGCAAGCGCAGCCCTCGCAGCCGCAGCCGCAGCCGCCGCAGGCTCTCCTGCAGCAGGCTCTGCACCAGCGGCTGCTCCAGCAGCAGTCGCCCGCTCAACACGCCAACCCGATGAGTCCGCAGCAGATGTCGCAGTCCCCGCACCTGCAGACGCTGCCCGCCGCTGCTTCTCTCTGCAACCAAGTGCGCTCTCCGCAGCCGTCTCCTCGTCCGCAGTCCCAGCCGCCTCCTCCTCCACCTCCTCACTCCTCCCAGTCCGCACACTCCAGCCCCTCTCCGCGCACGCAGCCCCAGCCCTCCCCGCTCCACATCTCGCCCCAGACCCAGCACCTGGTGGTCCCGCCCCAGCAGAACCAGAACCCTCTGGATCCAAATGCGTTCGCTTCAGATCAGAATGCCATGCTGTCACAGCTCGGTGGCATCACAGGTCTCCATGGCGCTGGAACCACAGATATGTTGCCTGGTAACGGCCAAGACCTTGGGGTCACCATGAATCATAACCCTTTAGACATCATGTAGAGTGAGAACTCGTAACCCTTTAGACATCGAGTAGAGTGAGAACTCATAACCCTTTAGACATCGAGTAGAGTGAGAACTCATAACCCTTTACACATCGTGTAGAGTGAGAACTGCTCCGAACCACATAAACTTGGAGAGAC
>NC_044510.1:17429113-17436613 GCF_902362185.1 Chanos chanos
TGAAGGATGCAGTGGACTTGTGGCATATTGTTTAAATGTGTCTGTGTCAGACATGAATGGACACACAGTCACACACAGGCACTGGAAAGACAAGACACTTCATAGACCCTCAAATAGATAGACAGGTATTTCAATGATCTAAGATAAATCTACCGGTAAAACGATACGTTTTTGTGGTAAAGTTTTGGTGATTCTGAGGAACGCGTGCAGAGATCCCTGTTGAGAGCACGCAGTGAAAACGGCCTTTGTCGGCCCGAGTCAGTTGGCATGGCGACCAGTATCCTAGCAGCAGTCCTACACCATGCTACACTCACCGCTCAGAAGGTCCTGCAGTGTCTCCATCATCTTCCCTTCGTCTTCTAATGTCTTCCTACTCTCCTCCTCTCTCCCCACCTCCCTCTCTCCTGCCCAGTTCTCCTCCGCTACCTCATAAGCAGGTTGTGGGATGTGCCTATGGAGAGAGCTGTCATGTAGCGCTTTGGACGTTTGCTGCTTACTCTTGCGCCTCTCTTGGCGTCGACAGGCCCCGCCCTCTTTGGACCTGGAACGGCGCCTGCACTGGTCTAACTCCGCCCCGACAGAGCGCGTGAGTGACAGGCGCAGGCGAGGGGTGGGTTTTTCGGCAATTTTGTGGGCGCTCCGTAGCTCCATTGTGTAGATATTCTGTATGTAGGAATAGCAGGAAAGATTTATGTTTAACATCTTTTCTCCATCCTGCTCATACCTTAAAATAGAAAAACTTAACACCTAAATAGTTCACAAAAACATCATTTTTTGGGTGGCGTAGTCCTTCTGGACTAGCATCAAAAGCAGGCAACTTTCTGAATGGTTGTGTGTCGTCATGACTACCGTTGCCATGGGGTTAAACACTGCACTCACTGAGTTTAGTTTGGTAAACATTACTTTAAGAAAACTTTGGTTTTAAAAACAACTACATGCTTCTTTGGCAAGTCAGGTCACGTAGACTAAAGCGTTTTTTTTTTTGTTGCTTTTCTAAACAGGGATGTTGGCCAATTTTCTCACCTTAAAATGACTGTTATTGGAAGATTTGATTCATTCCTGTGGCCGTGAGAGTGGCATTTTAACATGCCAACGTCAGGGTATTAATAACTGACAACAGTGAGAGGGTAAGCTCCTGAAAACTGCAGCTCAGACAACACCAAGCTGAAAATCGTTAAAAGAATCTGGCAGACTCTTCAGAAGTAAAAACTGGTCACACGGCAAACGTTAATAAAACGTTCTAATGACTTGGTGAAGGACCGTGTTTTCACAGAGCTCTTCCCCGTCACACCTGAGAGAACATTACGGTGTGTGTGAAGAGCCCTAAACCCTGTCACACCTGAGAGAACATTACGGTGTGTGTGAAGAGCCCTAAACCCTGTCACACCTGAGAGAACATTACGGTGTGTGTGAAGAGCCCTAAACCCAACACACCTGAGAGAACATTACGGTGTGTGTGAAGAGCCCTAAATCCTGTCACACCTGAGAGAACATTACGGTGTGTGTGAAGAACCCTAAATCCTGTCACACCTGAGAGAACATTACGGTGTGTGTGAAGAGCCCTAAACCCGACATACCTGAGAGAACATTACGGTGTGTGTGAAGAGTCTAGAGGTTAGTGGTGGGTTAGGACAGAAATCTCTGACAATCCCAACGATTTGGATTACGATACACTTCTCCCCTGGATTACAAGGATACAGGATAAGTTCCTACCCGTAACAGGACTCTCCGCGGTCTGAGGCCCTTCCTTCGGTGGGCCAGCGCTCTGTCCTTCTCCTCCCTGCAGCGCACAGAGAGGGAATGAGAGAAAGAGAGGAGAACGAAAGTGAAAAATGTTGTAAAAAATGAGAGAGAGTGAGAGGTTGGGGGTGTGACAGGGTGAGGGGTGTGTGTGTGTGTGTGTGTGTGTGTGTGTGTGTGTGTGTGAGGGGTGATCTCACTGCTTTGATGGTAAGTGTACTGCAGATGGTAATGGTTCCATTTCCCAGGAAGTATGACTCACTTTTCCTCATAAGCCAGAACAAGACGAGGATCCAGTATATGATCCTCAGGTTCCCAAGTACTATACCTGTCAATCAAATGCACACACACACACACACACACACACACACACACACACACACACTCCGTCATTCCTGAGCGTCCAGACCAGAGCCTTGGAGTACGAGAGACAAACTCACACAGTTCCACTGATAGAGCAATGCCTGAAGGTTTCATACAGTTATGTTAATACAGTATTAATTACAGTGAACAGAGGTGTGCACAGGCAGTGGTGCTGTGTTAAGGTCAAAAGGTGTGTTATGGAACTGAGCCCTGTCTATGATGGCCTTCTGTTTCTCTGTTTGCAATAAACACAACACACAATGTTACTCCAAAACTGTGTAAACAATACACAACACCATGTACATTGCTCTTGAAATAAGCTGTATCAGAAGTCTAATGCTGATTTTTTTGGGTAGAGTGTAGTTTTGTTTGTTTGTTTTCTGTTGTGGCCATGCATTAGAGCCGTGTAGTTTTGTTTACAGAGGCATCTCATCCTAGGAATGTTTTTGTGTATTGGGATTGTGCACAGAAGGCACAGATGAGAATTCGAGAGTAATTCCTGTCATACTCACTTCTGGGGCCATCCCTGCCATTTAAGCAAATATTCCACATTTCCCTGGAACAAGCAGAACAAAACATGTGCGTGAGGGCAGAAAACACAGATAATTTACCGGAAACACCACCGCAGTTCTCCACCAAACACACACAGAGCGCAGCATAAAAGCCGCGTGTCTCTTTAAATGACGAACTGGGGGCCGGGATCGCTCGGACGAATCGTCTTTTTACAAATGGGGATTACGGTAAACGACTTCACTCCCGCGACCCTCTAACGTGATCGCATAAAAGCAGAGGGGGTTGTATTCTCGTGAATTCAATAGAAAAGAAGGAGTTTTCTAGAACATTTACGGGATGTGGAGAGAGAGAGATAGGTGGGGCCATGGAAACATGTAAACAACTCGTATTGCGCAACGTGCTGCGAGCGCAGAGAGAAATGTTTTCACCTCCTCCTCACTGCATGAGCGACACAAACGAAAATGAATCGTTTCGCGAGTGCACATGCAGCCATCAACAACATCTTGGTTAATATTTTCATCAAATTTAAGCAACTTGAAAAATGGACATAGCTGGCATTTTCATGTACTATTATTATGGGTCATGTTGTAAACATGAAATATCAATTTACTGGAGACGAATGGTTAAAATATATACATATTTCATTCATTCAAGCGTAACGTTTTGGTTATAAATGAAATATTTATAATAATGTTTCATTACGCTGCAGTTTTGCACGCCGATGCTCAGTGACGTTCCCTCCCCTCTCTGTGCGCGTGTATATGAAGTGCGTAGGCTAGCTGATAAACAGTGGCCGCGCGGAAAGAACGCAGTCATATTCCTAATCAAGGACTCGGTACACACACAAGCACACACCCCCCGGGCCTCTTCCCTTCGCAATTCATTGGAAGCGCGTTACAAAATGCACTAAAATACTTCACCAAGTTTTTAAGTGACACGACGTGCGTTCTCATTGTCCAACACGGAAGAATACTTTTAACCCCCAAACTTTTAAACGCCATCATAGCGCGTACATAGGCGCTAACTTACTGTAAACAGCACATCTGCCGAAAATTAGAACAGCGCTATGCAGTGCATTAACAGTAATTTCGAATGTGAAAGTGATGGTGCACTTGCCCGAGAAGAGAGTTTCTGATTTAAGAGAATTACTGTATCGGCCCACCTTACCTTTCTAATTCGTTTTTTGGTGATCGATTCAACGGCGAACACTTGGTCCCCTAAAGATGACAGCTCCATTCTCACTCCGGTCTGTTTTGCACGCAGCGAAAATGCACGCAAAGAGTGTTTCTGCTTCCTCGGTCTTTCTGTCTCTCCTTCTTCCCTTGAAAAATACACTGGTGATGAACTAACTGCAGCTGTGCTCCGAAGGAAGCGTCTTATGCTTTTGCGTCCTTTAAAACCTTCCCTGTATTCTTTCAGTGGCAGAGATTTCGCTAACCTTGTCCGTTCCTGTTTTTCTGGTATTTATGGAGCGCCCGATGTTCCCAGCCTCTGTTTCTGAGTTTTAAAATCTGCGACACATCTCAGCGCTGCCCTGGCGCGTGCGCGAGTGCCAGCCTGCTAAGAGCGAGGGAGAGTGTGAGATATGCACGCTCTGTAAGCGCGTGCCCTGGTCGTCCCCCTCTAAGTAGTGAATCGTGCCAACCCGCGACCACGAGAGTCCGCGCGTTAACCACAAAATACGCCAACCTGCAGTGAAGTAAACTTTTTTTATTTTATGGAGAAGCACGATGAAAAATAATCAGAAAAGCTTCCTAATCAGAAGAATAACATAGCGACGTCTCTTTAATGTGAAATAACGGTAATTCATTGACGTAAATTTGTAAAACATTTCACATTGTAATTTAAGAAGATAATTTCTAATCACAGTAATAAACAAACCCATCGGAATAACATCAGAGATTATGTCTAAATAGGGAGGGAGGAGGGATGAAAGCCTTTCTGAAATATTCTGGGATGTTTTTCTCGGATGCAAGCTTTCCCCAGGTTTTAAAGTGCTACTGCTCTTAAACCAGAGTCTAATCTGAAAGACGCTGAGACAGACGTACAGCACATTGCGTGTAGGCTGTGATACATGCTCACAGTTTGGACTGAGATCTGGGTCCGGTGCTAATGTCACCGTTTTACACTCGGCATCAGTTAAACTGAAAAAACTCATCAGAGCATTAGCGGAACATTTTTAGGTGGAAATGATGAGATGAATACATGTATGACGGTAACGCACTGCACTGTGAACCCCAAACTCTACTCTGTCAGTTTATGAAAGCCTAACACATCGTGCTATTGGTTGTCCTTCTATCTTGTTAAGAGACTTAAAACAAAAAACTGAAATTTTCCAACAACTTCGATCAGAGTTTTGCATTTGGCGGAGCCATTGCCTCTGTGATGTGCATCTGTGGCTTTTGATGCTCTGTGAGATTTAATGTATGAAAGTTAAACTCTACAGCATTGAGTGTTGAGTTTTAATTACCATCTCCTATAGTGATAAAAAGTACAGAGAAAGAGTTGTCAAAGTGTGAAAAAAAGAAAGTCCATTATAGTCCCTTATGAATGTTCCATCTGACTGAAAGAAGACGCCGTGTCTGGGCCATCAGAGGGACGACGACTTCTCTCTTCTCTCCAGTTTTATGGGAAAGTCAAGGAAAGAGATGTGTTTACAAATGCATCGTCCAGAGACCACGTCAGCCTGGTGTAAAACACTCAAGCGTCATCTCAGTGGAAAAATCAGCATTAACTGATTCAACATTAAACCTCGGGTGTGACACCCACACTGTTGCTAGTTATAACGTGCCTAATCATTTGAATGTTGTCTTAAATTCAATCTCTTTCTTCCTTATTTTTGACAGATGTGCATATTTATATACATGTCCGGCTTACACACACGTAAAACACACGTTATACACACAAAGACAACACGGACAGTTACTCGGACCCTTGAAAAGAAAGCAACAACAATAAGTAATGTGACAGTCACTATGATGTAAGCTGATTCTATCTATCTATCTATCTATCTATCTATCTATCTATCTATCTATCTATCTATCTAATCTAAATGTAATACTATATGTATTAACTATCATTCTCATTTAATTACGCGCTGATCCTGTGTAATTAAAGTCTTAAACGGAGGTATCCGTGTGGTTTTTACACCACCTCCCTGACGTACAACTAATCGCGATATAAAACTGTATCCCCCCAATTTTAACATCGCTTTATATATATTTTTCCCTCACCTTTAATTTGTCCATAGTTTGACAAGGTTTACTTCTCCATACTGAGAGGACGCATTAGCTACTATTTCTAAATCGTGTTATGATTGACGTCCTCTGTGGTTCAGTAGGTTATACGGAGGTCAGAGAAATTAGATAACCGAGAGAGGGCGCTGTTGTGAAAGTAAACACAGCGCTCTGCTTACTCCGGAATGACGAGGCTATGAACAGATGATAGTCATCTGTTAAGTAACAGAAATATTGATCATTAAGGAACTTTATCTGTGCACATTCATTAGTTTTCCTGGATTATACAGCTAGCCACATATCGGCTGTCAGTCAAATTACCTGAGTGACTAAAACTCACTCGCTTTGACTGGACTAACCCGCACAAGGGTTAGCCAACAAGCTAACTGTGAAATAGGTTATTTTCATTTGACAGAACCAAACTCTAGTCATCGGCATCACAATGGATCCAAATTGCTCGACATTCTCTGTCCAACTTTATATTTACGATCTCTCGAGGGGAATGGCGCGGCAGCTGAGCCCCATCATGCTGGGTAAGTGATGTTTTGATTTTGACGTGCTACCCCGGAGAAAAGGACCACCAAGCTATGACATAGCAACTAGAGCCAAGGATAGCATCTGAAACGAGGGTAACGTTAGTCCGGTATTACACAACCAGATCCTTGATCAAAAATGCGTCCACTTGCTAGAGATATACCACACACAAACAACACTCATTTAGAACAGTTACACAGTGTCGTAGTAACAGAGATAAAGTCCGTTATTGCAGTCAGTCAGTATTGATAAAAGCTACATTCCTTGTGGTTTCGCCAAGCCATTGAAAACCATTAATTTGGAGCGCAAAGCTACAGCTAACTCTTAAGTGCGTAATTTGACTGGTCTCCCAGGTGCACAAATAAGCGTGAAGCCTCAGAGCTGATCCAAAATTCGTCATGAATTATATATACATGCATTTAATGGTTGGATAGATATTTCAGACATCACGTATAAATACGCATTAAACGATGTCGTACATTTGACCTCAATTTTCAGTTTAATAGATACAAGCAAACAAATTGGAGCGATTTTCTTTTAGTTCATTCACGGATTTGTTTTTTTTTAACAGGAAAACAACTCGATGGAATTTGGTAAGCATTGAAAATCTACTTTCGGATCATAATTTCCATTCATGTAATATTTGGTATTTTTTAGACGTTCTTTAGGCTACCAGATAATCAGCGTAAATGCCATGTTTTCAAATTGCCAGATTCTCTGCATTACGTGCCCTTGCTTTGAGCTTTCCTGTCTGTCTGTAATCTGTCCCTGTAGGCACACATCTGTTGTTGTATATGGAGAAGAGTTCTTCTTTGGTGGTGTGGGAATCTCCAGCTGTACTCCAGTAAAAAACTCTCTCTCTCCCTCACACACACACACACTCACACACACACACACACACACACACACACACACACACACACACACACACAGATCAGCTCCACTACAGCATGGAGACATACACTACACGCACACACACACACTCCTATATCATCTGTAATGTAGTGCCAATCACACACACACACTCTCTCATAGTCACACACTCCTTCATCATCTGTAATGTAACGCTAAACACACACACACACACACACGCACACACACACTCTCTCTCATA
>NC_044510.1:17439113-17451613 GCF_902362185.1 Chanos chanos
GCAGTGTAATGTAGTGGTAATCATACTGTAGAATGCAGTGTAGTGTAGTGGTAATCATACTGTAGAATGCAGTGTAGTGTAGTGGTAGTCATCCTGTAGAATGCAGTGTAGTGTAGTGGTAGTCATCCTGTAGAATGCAGTGCTCTTGTGACTGTAGAGTAAGATTTTCAGTGTAAGGATTCAAAACTGATGAAACAAGCTACTGGCGTGTGTGTGCGTGTGTGCGTGCGTGTGTGCGTGCGTGTGTGTGTGCGTGCGTGTGTGCGTGCGTGTGTGCGTGTGTGTGTGCGTGTATGCGTGTGTGTGCGTGTGTGCGTGCGTGTGTGTGTGTGTGTGTTGTAGGGTGGTACCATGCTTGGACCCCCAGACTCAGTAGTGGAATTGGGTGACACAGAGGTGACTGAAGAAATCTTTATGGACTATCTGTCTTCTCTGGGAGAGACCACCTACAGGTATGTGTGTGCATGTAGTGTGTATGTGTGTGTGTAGTGTATGTGTGTTTGTGGTGTGTGTGGGTGTATGTGTGTGAGTGTAGTGTATGTATGTGTGTGTTTGTGTGTGTGTGTGCGCGCATGAGTGTATTTATGTGTGTGTGTGGGTGTAGTGTATGTGTGTGCATGTAGTGTATGTGTGTGTGTGTGTGTGTGTGCGTGTGTGCGTGCATGAGTGTATGTATGTGTGTGTGTGTAGTGTATGTGTGTTTGTGTGTGTGTGTGTGTAGTGTATGTGTGTTTGTGTGTGTATGTGTGTGTGTGTAGTGTGTGTGGGTGTGTGTGTGTGAGTGTAGTGTATGCATGTTTGTGTTTGTGTGTGTGTGTGTGCGCGCATGAGTGTATGTATGTGTGTGTGTGGGTGTAGTGTATGTATGTGTGTGTGTGTGTGTGTGTGTGTGCATGAGTGTATGTATGTGTGTTTGTGTGTGTGTGTGTAGTGTAGTGTATGCCTCCATGCTGCAGTGGAGCTGATGTTGGCAGGATGAGAAAAATCAGTTTGGATGTATTAAACTTCTCACATCTCTCTCTCTCTCTCTCTCTCTCTCTCTCTCTCTCTCTCTCTCATAGAGGGGAGAGATACAGACTGTTTGAACATAACTGTAATACCTTCACTAATGAAGTGGCTCAGTTCTTGACAGGCCGAAATATCCCGTCCTACATCACAGACCTGCCCTCTGAGGTCCTCTCCACGTGAGTCTAAACCTGTCAGAACCAGTCTGAACCTGTTAGAACTACTCTTTACTGGTCACACCTGAACGCAACACCTCCAATGACACTCTCACAGTGATTGAAAATACAACACAGATGACATGATCAAGGGAGACCAGCATTCTCAGTATGCTTTCAGCAGTAGAGTGTAATAAGTTTACAACGGGTATAGTTCCTAACTTGCTCTTCAGCCGTAAATGACTCTAACACAACACAGGCTGGTGATACCATTATAGACATACATAACAACTCTCTCTACCACTACACATTCATAAATACTCTCTCTACCACTACACATTCATAAATACTCTCTCTACCACTACATACACACACATAAATACTCTCTCTAACATTACAGACGCACATAAATACTCTCTCTAACATTACAGACACACATAAAGACTCCCTCTACAATTACAAACACACATAACGACTCCTTCTACAATTACAGACACACATAAAGACTCCCTCTGCAATTACAGACACACATAACAACTCTCTTTACCATTACAGACACACATTTCTGACCTGTTATAGACATATATAAATACTCTCTCTACCATTATAGACACACATAACAGCTCTCTCTACCATTACACACACACATAAATACTCTCTCTACCATTACACTCACACATAAATTCTCTACCATTACAGACACACATAAATACTCTCTCTACCATTTCAGACACATATAAATACTCTCTCTACCATAACACTCACACATAAATACTCTCTCTACCATTACACTCACACATAACAACTCTCTCTTCCATTACAGACACACATAAATACTCTCTCTACCATTACAGACACACATAAATGCTCTCTCTACCATTACACACGCATAAATACTCTCTCTGCCATTACACTCACACATAGATACTCTCTCTACCATTATAGACACACATAACAACTCTCTCTTCCATTACACACACACATAAACACTCTCTCTGCCATTACAGACACACATAAATACTCTCTCTACCATTACAGACACATATAAATACTCTCTCTACCATTACAGACACACATAAATACTCTCTCTGCCATTACAGACACACATAACAACTCTCTTCCATTACAGACACACATAACGACTCTCTCTTCCATTACAGACACACATAAATACTCTCTCTGCCATTACACTCACACATAGATACTCTCTCTACCATTATAGACACACATAACAACTCTCTCTTCCATTACACACACACATGAACACTCTCTCTGCCATTACAGACACACATAAATACTCTCTCTTCCATTACAGACACACATAACGACTCTCTCTTCCATTACAGACACACATAAATACTCTCTCTACCATTACACACACACATAAATACTCTCTCTACCATTACAGAGACACACATAAATACTCTCTCTACCATTACAGACACATAACTACTCTCTCTGCCATTACACACACATAAATACTCTCTCTACCATTACACACACATAACTACTCTCTCTGCCATTACACTCACATAAATACTCTCTCTACCATTACACACACATAAATACTCTCTCTACCATTACACTCACACATAAATACTCTCCCTACCATTACACTCACACATAAATACTCTCCCTACCATTATAGACACACATAAATACTCTCTCTGCCATTACACTCACATAAATACTCTCTCTGCCATTACACACACATACTCTCCCTACCATTACAGACACACATAAATACTCTCTCTACCATTACACACACATAACTACTCTCTCTGCCATTACACTCACATAAATACTCTCTCTACCATTACACTCACACATAAATACTCTCCCTACCATTATAGACACACATAAATACTCTCTCTGCCATTACACTCACATAAATACTCTCTCTGCCATTACACACACATACTCTCCCTACCATTACAGACACACATAAATACTCTCTCTACTATTACACTCACACATAAATACTCTCTCTGCCATTACACTCACACATAAATACTCTCTCTGCCATTACACTCACACATAAATACTCTCTCTACCATTACAGACACACATAAATACTCTCTCTACCATTACAGACCCATATAAATACTCTCTCTACCATTACACTCACATAAATAATCTCTCTGCCATCACAGACACATATAAATACTGTCTCTACCATTTCAGACACATATAAATACTCTCTCCACCATTACACACACATATAAATACTCTCTCTACCATTACAGACACACATAACAACTCTCTCTACCATTACACTCACACATAAATACTCTCTCTACCATTACACACACATATAAATACTCTCTCTACCATTACACACACACATAAATACTCTCTCTACCATTACAGACACACACATAAATACTCTCTCTACCATTACACACACATAAATACTCTCTCTACCATTACAAACACACATAAATACTCTCTGCCATTACAGACACACATAAATACTCTCTCTACCATTACACACACACGTAAATACTCTCTCTGCCATTACACACACATAAATACTCTCTCTACCATTACACACACATATAAATACTCTCTCTACCATTACAGAGACACACATAAATACTCTCTCTGCCATTACACTCACATAAATACTCTCTCTACCATTACACACACATAAATACTCTCTCTACCATTACACACACATAAATACTCTCTCTACCATTACACACACATAAATACTCTCTCTACCATTACAGACACACATAAATACTCTCTCTACCATTACAGACACATATAAATACTCTCTCTACCATTACAGACACACACATAAATACTCTCTCTACCATTACAGACACATATAAATACTCTCTCTACCATTACAGACACACACATAAATACTCTCTCTACCATTACAGACACATATAAATACTCTCTCTACCATTACACACACATATAAATACTCTCTCTACCATTACAGACACACACATAAATACTCTCTCTACCGTTACACACACATAAATACTCTCTCTACCATTACACTCACACATAAATACTCTCTCTACCATTATAGACACACATAACAACTCTCCCTACCATTACAGACACACATAAATACTCTCTCTACCATTACAGACACACATAAATACTCTCTCTACCATTACAGACACACATAACAACTCTCTCTACCATTACACACACATAAATCCTCTCCCTGCCATTACAGACACACATAAATACTCTCCCTACCATTACACACACATAAATCCTCTCCCTGCCATTACAGACACACATAAATACTCTCCCTACCATTACAGACACACATAAACACTCTCTCTACCATTACAGACACACATAAATACTCTCCCTGCCATTACAGACACACATAAATACTCTCCCTACCATTACAGACACACATAAATACTCTCCCTACCATTACAGACACACAAACACTCTCTCTACCATTACACACACATAAACACTCTCTCTACCATTACACACACATAAACAGTCTCTCTACCATTACACACACATAAATACTCTCTCTACCATTACAGACACACACATAAACACTCTCTCTACCATTACACACACATATAAATACTCTCTCTGCCATTACAGACACACATAAATACTCTCTCTACCATTTCAGACACATATAAATACTCTCTCTACCATTACACTCACATAAATAATCTCTCTAGCATTACACACACATAAATACTCTCTCTACCATTACAGAGACACGCATAAACACTCTCTCTGCCATTACAGAGACGCACATAAATACTCTCCCTACCATTACACACACACATAAATACTCTCTCTACCATTACAGACACACAACAACTCTCTCTACCATTACAGACACACATAAATACTCTCTCTACCATTACACTCACACATAAATACTCTCTCTACCATTATAGACACACATAAATACTCTCTCTACCATTACAGACACACATAAATACTCTCTCTACCATTACAGAGACACACATAAATACTCTCTCTACCATTACACACACATATAAATACTCTCTCTACCATTTCAGACACATATAAATACTCTCTCTACCATTACACTCACATAAATACTCTCTCTACCATTACACACACATAAATACTCTCTCTACCATTGCAGACACACATAAATACTCTCTCTACCATTACACACACATATAAATACTCTTTCTGCCATTACAGACACACATAAATACTCTCTCTACCATTACAGACACACATAAATACTCTCTCTGCCATTACAGACACACATAAATACTCTCTCTACTATTACAGACACACATAAATACTCTCTCTACCATTACAGACACATATAAATACTCTCTCTACCATTACACTCACATAAATAATCTCTCTAGCATTACACACACATAAATACTCTCTCTACCATTACAGAGACACGCATAAACACTCTCTCTACCATTACACACACATATAAATACTCTCTCTGCCATTACAGACACACATAAATACTCTCTCTACCATTACACACACATATAAATACTCTCTCTACCATTACAGACACACATAAATACTCTCTCTACTATTATAGACACATATAAATACTCTCTCTACCATTACACTCACATAAATAATCTCTCTGCCATCACAGACACATATAAATACTGTCTCTACCATTTCAGACACACATAAATACTCTCTCTACCATTACACACACATATAAATACTCTTTCTGCCATTACAGACACACATAAATACTCTCTCTACCATTACAGACACACATAAATACTCTCTCTGCCATTACAGACACACATAAATACTCTCTCTACCATTACAGACACACATAAATACTCTCTCTACCATTACACACACATATAAATACTCTTTCTGCCATTACAGACACATATAAATACTCTCTCTGCCATTACACACACATAAACACTCTCTCTACCATTTCAGACACATATAAATACTCTCTCTGCCATTACAGACACATATAAATACTCTCTCTGCCATTACAGACACATATAAATACTCTCTCTGCCATTACACACACATAACAACTCTCTCTACCATTTCAGACACATATAAATACTCTCTCTACCATTACACACACATATAAATACTCTCTCTACCATTACACACACACATAAATACTCTCTCTACCATTACAGACACACACATAAATACTCTCTCTACCATTACACACACATAAATACTCTCTCTACCATTACAAACACACATAAATACTCTCTGCCATTACAGACACACATAAATACTCTCTCTACCATTACACACACACGTAAATACTCTCTCTGCCATTACACACACATAAATACTCTCTCTACCATTACACACACATATAAATACTCTCTCTACCATTACAGAGACACACATAAATACTCTCTCTGCCATTACACTCACATAAATACTCTCTCTACCATTACACACACATAAATACTCTCTCTACCATTACACACACATAAATACTCTCTCTACCATTACAGACACACATAAATACTCTCTCTACCATTACAGACACATATAAATACTCTCTCTACCATTACAGACACACACATAAATACTCTCTCTACCATTACAGACACATATAAATACTCTCTCTACCATTACAGACACACACATAAATACTCTCTCTACCATTACAGACACATATAAATACTCTCTCTACCATTACACACACATATAAATACTCTCTCTACCATTACAGACACACACATAAATACTCTCTCTACCGTTACACACACATAAATACTCTCTCTACCATTACACTCACACATAAATACTCTCTCTACCATTACACTCACACATAAATACTCTCCCTACCATTACAGACACACATAAATACTCTCTCTACCATTACAGACACACATAAATACTCTCTCTACCATTACAGACACACATAACAACTCTCTCTACCATTACACACACATAAATCCTCTCCCTGCCATTACAGACACACATAAATACTCTCCCTACCATTACACACACATAAATCCTCTCCCTGCCATTACAGACACACATAAATACTCTCCCTACCATTACAGACACACATAAACACTCTCTCTACCATTACAGACACACATAAATACTCTCCCTGCCATTACAGACACACATAAATACTCTCCCTACCATTACAGACACACATAAATACTCTCCCTACCATTACAGACACACAAACACTCTCTCTACCATTACACACACATAAACACTCTCTCTACCATTACACACACATAAACAGTCTCTCTACCATTACACACACATAAATACTCTCTCTACCATTACAGACACACACATAAACACTCTCTCTACCATTACACACACATATAAATACTCTCTCTGCCATTACAGACACACATAAATACTCTCTCTACCATTTCAGACACATATAAATACTCTCTCTACCATTACACTCACATAAATAATCTCTCTAGCATTACACACACATAAATACTCTCTCTACCATTACAGAGACACGCATAAACACTCTCTCTGCCATTACAGAGACGCACATAAATACTCTCCCTACCATTACACACACACATAAATACTCTCTCTACCATTACAGACACACAACAACTCTCTCTACCATTACAGACACACATAAATACTCTCTCTACCATTACACTCACACATAAATACTCTCTCTACCATTATAGACACACATAAATACTCTCTCTACCATTACAGACACACATAAATACTCTCTCTACCATTACAGAGACACACATAAATACTCTCTCTACCATTACACACACATATAAATACTCTCTCTACCATTTCAGACACATATAAATACTCTCTCTACCATTACACTCACATAAATACTCTCTCTACCATTACACACACATAAATACTCTCTCTACCATTGCAGACACACATAAATACTCTCTCTACCATTACACACACATATAAATACTCTTTCTGCCATTACAGACACACATAAATACTCTCTCTACCATTACAGACACACATAAATACTCTCTCTGCCATTACAGACACACATAAATACTCTCTCTACTATTACAGACACACATAAATACTCTCTCTACCATTACAGACACATATAAATACTCTCTCTACCATTACACTCACATAAATAATCTCTCTAGCATTACACACACATAAATACTCTCTCTACCATTACAGAGACACGCATAAACACTCTCTCTACCATTACACACACATATAAATACTCTCTCTGCCATTACAGACACACATAAATACTCTCTCTACCATTACACACACATATAAATACTCTCTCTACCATTACAGACACACATAAATACTCTCTCTACTATTATAGACACATATAAATACTCTCTCTACCATTACACTCACATAAATAATCTCTCTGCCATCACAGACACATATAAATACTGTCTCTACCATTTCAGACACACATAAATACTCTCTCTACCATTACACACACATATAAATACTCTTTCTGCCATTACAGACACACATAAATACTCTCTCTACCATTACAGACACACATAAATACTCTCTCTGCCATTACAGACACACATAAATACTCTCTCTACCATTACAGACACACATAAATACTCTCTCTACCATTACACACACATATAAATACTCTTTCTGCCATTACAGACACATATAAATACTCTCTCTGCCATTACACACACATAAACACTCTCTCTACCATTTCAGACACATATAAATACTCTCTCTGCCATTACAGACACATATAAATACTCTCTCTGCCATTACAGACACATATAAATACTCTCTCTGCCATTACACACACATAACAACTCTCTCTACCATTTCAGACACATATAAATACTCTCTCTGCCATTACAGACACATATAAATACTCTCTCTGCCATTACAGACACATATAAATACTCTCTCTGCCATTACACACACATAACAACTCTCTCTACCATTTCAGACACATATAAATACTCTCTCTGCCATTACACTCACATAACAACTCTCTCTACCATTTCAGACACATATAAATACTCTCTCTGCCATTTCAGACACACATAAATACTCTCTCTACCACTACATAAAAAAGCTTTCTGGCTTTGTAATAACACACAGGGGCCAAACTGTATAGAGGTCGAATTTTTAACTATTAGTAAATGATCAACAAATATTTGACTACAGTAACTTACCTGTCTTTCTCTGTTCTGTTTGTGTGTGTGTGTCTGTCTGTCTGTGTCTGTCTGTCTGTCTGTCTGTATTTGTGTATTGGCTGTGTGTGTGTGCGATGGCTGTGTGTGTGTGTTTGTTCGTGTGCGATGGCTGTGTGTGTGTGTTTGTTCGTGTGCGATGGCGGTGTGTGTGTGTGTGTGCGTGTGCGCGCGCGCGTGTGTGTGTTTTTCAGGCCGTTTGGTCAGGTTCTGAGGCCCATCTTAGACTCCATCCACATTGCTCCACCTGGAGGGAACATCATTAACAGCCAGAACAACCACCAGAGTTAGACACACTCTCTCTCTCACACACTCACACACACACACACACGCACTCACACGCACACACACACTCACATGCACTCACACACTCACACGCACTCACACGCACTCACACGCACGCACACACACACACACACACACACACGCACACACACACTCACACGCGCACACACACACACGCACACACACACACACACACACACACACACACTCACACTCACACACACTCATACGCACACACACTCATACGCTCACACACACATTCACACTCACACACACACTCACACACACTCATACGCGCACACACACACACACACACACACACACACACACACTCACACTCACACACACTCATACGCACACACACTCATACGCACACACACACACACACACTCACACACACTCATACGCACACACACACACACACACACACACACTCACACACGCGCACACACTCACACACTCACACACACACACGCACACACTCACACACACACACGCACGCACACACACACACACACGCACGCACACGCACACACACTCACACACTCATACGCACACACATACACACACTCTCACACACACACACACTCTCACACACACACACACACCCACACACACACTCAGTAGGGTATATGCTGGGAAAGGTGTATAGTACGGAGGTTTGGCTGTGTTTGGTTTTGAGACTCTGCCCATATTTCTATTTACAGTGTAAACTTGTCTCTGATATTTTATTCTGCTGTACTGTGAATGTTTTAGACAAGCCCATTCCTGCTATGCTGCCCCCTCCTGGCCAAAGAGAGACCTTCACAGTCCTTTTCTCTGGGCCATACCCTCATCCCTCTCCCATGGTACCTTTCATCTCATTAATGACAATACGTTTCCACTGAGACCGGCGCTCAGAGTATGGGATGTCTTCTTCAGTCCTAGACTGAGGAGATTAGGTTTAGTGTCACAGTACCGTCGTCCGTGGGACCGCTAACTGGGAAGTCTGGTGTGCTTGTTAACCTTTTGACACGTATGCTTTATGAGTGATGGTCCTAGCAGTGGGAGAGTTTGAAAATTGGTTGTGCCTTTTACAACACTCTGACTATCAAAGTACCACATGACCTCACTGTCAGACTGAAGACAAAGTACCACAAGACCTCACTGTCAGACTGAAGACAAAGTACCACGTGACCTCACTGTCAGACTGAGGACAAAGCACCACATGACCTCACTGTCAGACTGAGGACAAAGTACCACATGACCTCACTGTCAGACTGAGGGCAAAGTACCACATGACCTCACTGTCAGACTGAGGACAAAGCACCACAAGACCTCACTGTCAGACTGAGGACAAAGTACCACATGACCTCACTGTCAGACTGAAGACAAAGTACCACAAGACCTCACTGTCAGACTGAGGACAAAGTACCACAAGACCTCACTGTCAGACTGAGGACAAAGCACCACATGACCTCACTGTCAGACTGAGGGCAAAGTACCACATGACCTCACTGTCAGACTGAGGGCAAAGTACCACAAGACCTCACTGTCAGACTGAGGACAAAGCACCACAAGACCTCACTGTCAGACTGAGGACAAAGTACCACATGACCTCACTGTCAGACTGAAGACAAAGTACCACAAGACCTCACTGTCAGACTGAAGACAAAGTACCACGTGACCTCACTGTCAGACTGAAGACAAAGCACCACGTGACCTCACTGTCAGACTGAGGACAAAGTACCACATGACCTCACTGTCAGACTGAGGGCAAAGTACCACATGACCTCACTGTCAGACTGAGGGCAAAGTACCACATGACCTCACTGTCAGACTGAGGACAAAGTACCACATGGCCTCACTGTCAGACTGAGGACAAAGTACCACATGGCCTCACTGTCAGACTGAGGGCAAAGTACCACATGACCTTACTGTCAGACTGAAGACAAAGTATCACATGACCTCACTGTCAGACTGAGGACAAAGTACCACATGACCTCACTGTCAGACTGAAGACAAAGTACCACATGACCTCACTGTCAGACTGAAGACCAAATTTGAAACAAACATTTCCCCACATTAAAAGCTATACATGATTGAATTATTTGTTGTTTTTTCTCCCGGCGAGAGTAGCGCCAGTTTAGCTACACCACATTTTGAAACAGTTGCGTCCATAGACCAGCGGTTTACACTGTTATAACTTGTTATAACCTGGACAAGTTTGGATTTAAAATCTTCATTGTTACTGTGTTAACATGTCTAATAATTACTGTAAAGTTGGTAAGACAAACGGTAGTACACATGATGAAGTTAGATTATGTCAACTGCTTGATTACATTACCAGTGCTAAATTTGTGCACCAAAAAGACAATGTGAATTTCAGAGCAGTTTACTCAGTAAGTGGGGGAATCTAGTAATGTATACATGTCAATATGTGTAACACTCATGTCAGTAAATTAATTAAATTAATGATAAATGCAATGTCGTAGTCAGCGTAAATGCAACGAAACAGATTATCCTGTAAAGGTCAGAACATTCACATGCAGAGATGATGTAGGGACCTCTCAGCAGTCTGCACACA
Organism: Chanos chanos; assembly: GCF_902362185.1. Taxonomy (NCBI): domain Eukaryota; kingdom Metazoa; phylum Chordata; class Actinopteri; order Gonorynchiformes; family Chanidae; genus Chanos; species Chanos chanos. Next base: position 17,451,266 of record NC_044510.1, read on the forward strand.
CACACACACGTACACACACACACACACACACACGCACACAAACACGCACACGCACACACACACACACACGTACGTACACACACACACACGCACACGCACACGTACACACACACGCACACAAACACGCACACAAACACGCACACACACACACACGTACGTACACACACACACACACGCACACGCACACAAACACGCACACGCACACACACACGCACACGTACACACACACGCACACACACGTACACACACACACGCACACACACACACACACACATGCACACACACACACACGTACACACACGCGCACACACACATATGTATACACCCACATGTACATATGCGTACACA
>NC_044510.1:17459113-17496613 GCF_902362185.1 Chanos chanos
AATCTACACTCCAATACACTCCACCACACTACACTCCACCACACCACACTACTCTACACAACACCACACTCCACAACACTACACTACTCTACACAACACTAATCTACACTCCAATACACTCAACCACACTACACTACTCAACACTACACTACTCTACACTACACTACTCTACACAACACTACACTACTCTACACAACACTCATCTACACTCCAACACACTCCACCACACTACACTCCACTACACAACACAACACTACTCAACACTACACTACTCTACACAACACTACACTACACAACACAACACTACACTACACAACACTAATCTACACTCCACTCCACTCCACCACACTACACTCCACCACACCACACTACTCTACACAACACTACACTACACTACACTACACTACTCTACACAACACTAATCTACACTCCAATACACTCCACCACACTACACTACTCAACACTACACTACTCAACACTACACTACTCTACACAATTTTACAATTTACAATTTTGTCATTTGGCAGACGCTTTTAGCCAAAACGACTTACAATCAGTGCATCAGTCAGGTTTCTAATACCTCATGAGCAGACATCACAATAAGACTGAGCGTCAATTTACTCCTTTGTATTGCGCCCCTGGAATACTTTGACAAACATAGATACAAGACAAGCTTTTTTTTTTTTTTGGTAAGGAAGGGAGGTTAGGCAGTGGGGGACAGGCAGGTTCTAAAGAGGTGGGTTTTCAGTTTCCTGCGGAAGATGGCAAGAGATTCCGCAGTCCTAACTGTATGAGGGAGGTCATTCCACCACCGCAGGGCAATGGCGGAGAAGAGGCGTGGTCGGTAGGAGTGGCTGCGGGGTTCCTGACGCGAGGGGACTGTCAGCTGACCAGAGGTCGTAGAGCGGAGGGTTCTAATAGTGGTATACGGAGTTATTAGGGACTGAAGGTATGATGGGGCGGAGCCTCTTGTGGCCTGGTAGGCCAGTACCAGTGTCTTGAACTGGATGCGGGCAGCTACTGGAAGCCAGTGGAGCGCAGTAAGCAGTGGAGTGACATGACACTACTCTACACTCCAATACACTCCACCACACTCCACCACACCACACTACACTACACAACACAACACTAATCTACACTCCAATACACTCCACCACACCACACTACACTACACAACACTACTCTACACTAGACTATATTACACTACACTGCACAACTCTACTCTACTCTACATTATGTTACACTACATTACACTACACTCCCATTTGTTGTACCCTACATTACTCTAAAACTGTGTTACACTATTCTATTCTATTCTATTCTATTCTATTCTATTCTATTCTATTCTATTCTATTCTATTCTAAACCTGTTACACCCCTGCTCAACTCTTTTGTAACCCTCTGTTATATTCTACTCCACTCTGTTCATCACACTAATGAAAAGTGAGATGAAAGAGTGCGGTGAAAGTGTAAGGTGGGGGAGTTGGGAGGGGTTTGTTGGGCTGACCTTGGCTGTGCTGAGGAAGGGAACTGATGGGAATTCTCTGGTGTCAGCACTTTCTTATCCACAGCAGTCACCTGATGATGAGGATGAGAGCAGTAGGTCATGACAGACCCAGCTGTGACGGAGAGCCGACCCCGGGTGTGGTTCAACCCTCAGTGGACCTGGTCAATGATGGGTTCACACAGATTGATGACCAGAACAGCCATGCTAGTGTGGTGGAGCGGAACAGAGTAAGACAGAGAGAGAGAGAGAGTGGAGAGAGACAAAGAATGAAAGAGAGAGAGAGAGAGAGAGAGAGAGAGAGAGAGTGTGGAGAGAGACAAAGAATGAAAGAGAGAGAGAGAGAGAGAGAGAGAGTGGAGAGAGGAAAAGTGTGTTTAGGAATGAAATCTGATGTGTGTGTTGTAACCTCTGGCATGGGTGGGCTGGGTTAACAGACTTTATTTAGTCCAGTAAGATGACATAGGCGTGTCCAGTAAGATGGCTTGGGCGTGTCCAGTAAGATGACATAGGCGTGTCCAGTAAGATGACATGGGCGTGTCCAGTAAGATGACACAGGCGTGTCCAGTAAGATGACATGGGCGTGTCCAGTAAGATGACACAGGCGTGTCCAGTAAGATGACATGGGCGTGTCCAGTAAGATGACACAGGCGTGTCCAGTAAGATGACATGGGCGTGTCCAGTAAGATGACACAGGCGTGTCCAGTAAGATGACACGGGCGTGTCTCTGCGTCTGCACGACTTCCCCGCTGCCCTTCACGTGTCCCACTGTGAGGAGAGCAGAGTTTACTCTCCAAAGATGTCACAGCCACAGAACTGCTCACCCCAGCAGGGCCACGCCATCTGCATTCAGAAATGTGAAGAGGGTGGGGAGAGGCATGGTCATCACTTGTCAGTTTGGAAAGTGAAGACCAAAGTTAGGTGAGTAGGATCAGGGTTAGGTGATTAAGGTCAGGGTGACTTGCTGTGAGTTGAGGATAATTTGTGTGACCTTCGAATCTAAAACCATAAACAAGTCAGTGATAATTAGAGCACGCATCATTCAAGACATTTAGCTGTGACATATTTACTGTGTCAAACAAAAGATGTATGAAACAGGCTTTTAAAGTACAGTCAAAGTCAAAAGAATATGTAAATTTACTTAAAGCAGTTAAGTGGGCAAAAAATTGTGTATTACCATTTTCACTTTATCCTACGTGTAATAAACCAGTCCCTTCCTGCTGTCACTCTAAATGACTCTAAATTCATATCATTCTAAATCTATATCACTCTAAATCACTCTAAATCCATGTCATTCTAAATCACTCTAAATCCATATCACTCGAAATCACTCTGAATCCATATCATTCTAAATTACTCTAAATCTATATTATTCTAAATTTATATCACTCTAAATCTATATCATTCTGTATCACTCAAACTATTTCATTCTAAATCATTCTAAATCTATGTCATTCTAAATCACTCTGAATCCATGTAAATCTAAATAAGTCTAAGTCTATGTCATTATAAATTATTCTAAATCTATATAACTTTGAATTGCTCTAAATCTATATTGATCTAAATCATTCTAAATCTATATCATTCTAAATAATTCTAAATCCCTGTAATTCTAAGTTGCCCTGCAATGGATATGCAACCTGTCCAGGGTGTTTCCCCGCCTTTCGCCCAGTGAATGATGGGATAGGCTCCAGCACCCCCCGCGACCCCAGCTAGGTTAAGCGGCTTTGAAAATGAGTGAGTGAGTGAGTGAGTATCGTTCTAAGTCACTCTAAATCCATATCATTGTAAACTAGTCTAAATCTATATCGATCTAAATAATTCTAAATCATTCTGTGTCTGTATCATTCTAAACGTATGCTACAGCGGTCACAGTAGGATAATGCATAATATCTATCACATTATTCACACTGTCCATTAGAATGTCACATTGCAATGTAAATTAACTAAATAATGCGTATATACGTCAAAGCCACTTTTAACAGCTACGACGAACTGAAAAACATTATTTCAGTATTAATTTTATACAATTTCGATTTCTACATTTGCAGTTCAGATATTTTTCAGCAGGAGGAATGACGCAGAAATTCAACAGAAATCTCTCTCTCTCTCTACCTCAGGCATGCAGTCTTAGCCTGAGTGATGACTAAGGCTGAGAATGGCTTGTGGTGTGTAAGTAGATTAGCACTGTGCTATTTTTCTGCTATATTCCTGTACCTGTGAAAATAAAGCTGCACTTTTTAAACACATTCACATACCAGACGTTCCACAAGAGACCAGCGGGATGCTGGTGTGTAAGAGTGCAAACTGCTGTTTAACAACATGCTAAATATAGCTTTATGATTGTTTTTAATGGAAGCCTATGAGGCCCTGATGGGGCAGAGCTGAGAGAGATGAGAGACACAGTGCTTGGCTATAGGTCTTGTGTAACTGTAGTGGTACAGGTCTTGTGTAACTGTAGTGTTGACTGTAGTGGTATAGGTCTTGTGTAACTGTAGTGTTGACTGTAGTGGTACAGGTCTTGTGTAACTGTAGTGTTGACTGTAGTGGTATAGGTCTTGTGTAACTGTAGTGTTGACTGTAGTGGTATAGGTCTTGTGTGACTGTAGTGTTGACTGTAGTGGTATAGGTCTTGTGTAACTGTAGTGTTGACTGTAGTGGTATAGGTCTTGTGTAACTGTAGTGTTGACTGTAGTGGTATAGGTCTTGTGTAATTGTAGTAGTATAGGTCTTGTGTAACTGTAGTGTTGACTGTAGTGGTATAGGTCTTGTGTAACTGTAGTGTTGACTGTAGTGGTATAGGTCTTGTGTAACTGTAGGGCTGACTGTAGTGGTATAGGTCTTGTGTAACTGTAGGGCTGACTGTAGTGGTATAGGTCTTGTGTAACTGTAGTGCTGACTGTAGTGGTATAGGTCTTGTGTAACTGTAGTGTTGACTGTAGTGGTATAGGTCTTGTGTAACTGTAGTGTTGACTGTAGTGCTACAGGTCTTGTGTAACTGTAGGGCTGACTGTAGTGGTATAGGTCTTGTGTAACTGTAGGGCTGACTGTAGTGGTATAGGTCTTGTGTAACTGTAGTGTTGACTGTAGTGCTACAGGTCTTGTGTAACTGTAGTGTTGACCGTAGTGTTAATGTTTAAACAGAGAAACTGTATGTATGAACCAGTGAATCTGTGTCAGTCAGTCATAATGTGCCAGTCCTAATGTTCCCCAAATGTTTATCACAGTGCATATGAGAGAACGAAACCAAAACTCTATGTGTGTGTGTGTCAGTGTGTGTGTATTTGTTGCTGTGCCAGTAGGGAGAGAAGATCCAGTTCACACACACACACACACATGCAGAGACACACTGAAATACATCTCTCTCCTTCTCCCTCTCTCTCCAGCTGCAGGAGAAAAGAGAGAGAGAGAGAGAGTGAGCGGGTGATGGTGATAGGGGAACAGCCCAGCGGGGTTTGAATAGACTGCCTCTGTTCATTGTTGAAACAGCTGCTGAAAATAGCAGCAGCCTGTGAGTGCAGAGACTACCTGTCTGCCTTACTGCTGTCTTTAATTACTACTGCTATTGTCTCTCTCTCTCTCTCTCTTTCACACCACACACACACACTCACACTCTTTTTCTCCTTGTGTGGAGACAGACTTACATCTACTGTGTGTGCATGGAGTCAGCTGTGGAGTGTGTGTGTATGTTTTCTCTCTACTCAATCATCATCATCATCATCATCATCATCATCATCATTATTATAATCATCATCATCACCATTAGCACATAATTTAGCTCATGTCTTTTTCATTTAATGTATGCTGTTTTAGAGTTGATGAATGCTGTATTAGACTTAATAAATGTGATGAGAGATGTCACCATGTGTCCACCTTCATGTATTTGAATTAAAAGAGAAAGAACCTTTTTTCACTGGCCCTAGAGCACCATGTGCAGTTCGATTAGGTAGTTTTATTTCATTAGATTTGCTCTCACAAACACCTTCAATGTGAATATTTGTCTCGTAAATACAAAATGAAACATAAATATTTGTCTTGTGAAACGTGAATATTTGTCTAATAACTGAAACGTGAATATTTACCTACAAACTGAAGTGTGAATATCTCTTAAACACAAACTGAAACAAGATGTAGGATGGGAACAACCAGAGCCAGCCTCAAAGACAAATCATCTTGGTTTCATCCAAAGAGCTAGCCTGAAACTTTTCTCCGCCTACAGCAGTTAGCCGAAAACCTTGCCTTTCTCCGTCTTCTCCTGATGCAGATGCTTCCTGTGTCACTGGCCTGACTGACTGTGTGTTAAAACAGAGACATGGTTTAACTGTGTTAACAGGCACAGAGACACTGTGTGTGTTAAAACAGAGACATGGTTTAACTGCATTAACAGGTGTTGCAGAGATAGTGTGTGTTAAAACACAGGCATGGTTTAACTGTGTTAACAGGCACTGCAGAGACACTGTGTGTGTTAAAACAGAGACATGGTTTAACTGTGTTAACAGGCACTGCAGAGACACTGTGTGTGTTAAAACAGAGACATGGTTTAACTGTGTTAACAGGCACTGCAGAGACACTGTGTGTTAAAACAGAGACATGGTTTAACTGTGTTAACAGGCACAGAGACACTGTGTGTGTTAAAACAGAGACATGGTTTAACTGCATTAACAGGTGTTGCAGAGACAGTGTGTGTTAAAACACAGGCATGGTTTAACTGTGTTAACAGGCACTGCAGAGACACTGTGTGTGTTAAAACAGAGACATGGTTTAACTGTGTTAACAGGCACTGCAGAGACACTGTGTGTGTTAAAACAGAGACATGGTTTAACTGTGTTAACAGGCACTGCAGAGACACTGTGTGTTAAAACAGAGACATGGTTTAACTGTGTTAACAGGCACAGAGACACTGTGTGTGTTAAAACAGAGACATGGTTTAACTGCATTAACAGGTGTTGCAGAGATAGTGTGTGTTAAAACACAGGCATGGTTTAACTGTGTTAACAGGCACTGCAGAGACACTGTGTGTGTTAAAACAGAGACATGGTTTAACTGTGTTAATAGGCACTGCAGAGACACTGTGTGTGTTAAAACAGAGACATGGTTTAACTGTGTTAACAGGTGTTGCAGAGACACTGTGTGTGTTAAAACAGAGACATGGTTTAACTGTGTTAACAGGTGTTGCAGAGACACTGTGTGTGTTAAAACAGAGACATGGTTTAACTGTGTTAACAGGCACTGCAGAGACACTGTGTGTGTTAAAACAGAGACATGGTTTAACTGTGTTAACAGGTGTTGCAGAGACACTGTGTGTGTTAAAACAGAGACATGGTTTAACTGTGTTTACAGGTGTTGCAGAGACACTGTGTGTGTTAAAACAGAGACATGGTTTAACTGTGTTTACAGGCACTGCAGAGACACTGTGTGTGTTAAAACAGAGACATGGTTTAACTGTGTTAACAGGCACAGAGACACTGTGTGTGTTAAAACAGAGACATGGTTTAACTGTGTTAACAGGCACTGCAGAGACACTGTGTGTGTTAAAACAGAGACATGGTTTAACTGTGTTAACAGGCACTGCAGAGACACTGTGTGTTAAAACAGAGACATGGTTTAACTGTGTTAACAGGCACAGAGACACTGTGTGTGTTAAAACAGAGACATGGTTTAACTGCATTAACAGGTGTTGCAGAGATAGTGTGTGTTAAAACACAGGCATGGTTTAACTGTGTTAACAGGCACTGCAGAGACACTGTGTGTGTTAAAACAGAGACATGGTTTAACTGTGTTAACAGGCACTGCAGAGACACTGTGTGTGTTAAAACAGAGACATGGTTTAACTGTGTTAACAGGTGTTGCAGAGACACTGTGTGTGTTAAAACAGAGACATGGTTTAACTGTGTTAACAGGTGTTGCAGAGACACTGTGCTGTGCTTTAGTGGCACAGTCTAGTGATGTGTGCTTATTTACTGCTTATCTAGAATGATACTGACATGCACAGTCACACAAACAACGTCTTTTAACAAGACAGGGGTAAAAATTTAATCGTTCATATGGATATTATTTTAATCGAAGAGGCTACAACTTTGAGGTTTACAGCAGTTTGTTTGCAGGGCTTTATGAATAGCATCTCTCTCTCACCCTCTCTCTATATACATAATTTGCACATATGCACATGCATGCAGAAATACAAATGCACATATATGCATACATAATGTCACAGCCACTAAACCAGCTGCCCCCGTTATGCGTCTTTTTCTGTTTCTCTCTCCTCTCACTCTGCAACCCCCCCCCCCCCGCAACTCCCGTAATGGATCAGTTATTCTCTTTAAAGTTGTGTAGTTTGTTGTTTAGCAGATGGTTTGGATGCAGGGTTCCCAAACACAGTCCTGTTCTGCCTGTAGGGGAGGAGTCATCAGCATTCTCAACATGTTATGTCTATTTAAACGATTCAAAGTCTTTCATGCATATAATGTTAATTATAATGTAATTATAATCATGGTTTTTATTATCAAACACACACACACACACATATTCACTCACACACACACACACACACACACACACATTTTCTACATGTCAGAAGCATAACTGACATAGTTGCAGAGCTGTTAACAGAAGTGGATTAAAATCAGTTTTACAGTCACATGGAACCGAGTGACCAGAACGTCATCAGCTGTATAAATGCATGTGTTTGTATGTGTGTGTGTGTGTGTGTGTGTGTGTAATCATCAGCTGTATAAATGCACGTGTTTTGAACAAGTGAGAGAGTGAGTGAATAAGAGAGAGGAGACACAGTGATTTCCATGTGTTATTTACAGATGTGTTACTGGAACATAAAGCAGAAAATAAGATTGTAGGGAGAAAATGCCAGAGTGGCTGAAATGTGGTGAGAGACTGTGAGGCACAGCAGGAGAGCCCAAAGAGAGAGAAGGAACGCTGGTTTAGGCAAGTAGGGCTTTCCTGTTTCAGTATTCAGTACACTCCTGTTTTCCTGTTTCAGTATTCAGTACACTCCTGTTTTCCTGTTTCACTATTCAGTACACTCCTGTTTTCCTGTTTCAGTATTCAGTATACTCCTGTTTTCCTGTTTCAGTATTCAGTACACTCCTGTTTTCCTGTTTCAGTATTCAGTACACTCCCTGTTTTCCTGTTTCAGTATTCAGTACACTCCTGTTTTCCTGTTTCAGTATTCAGTACACTCCTGTTTTCCTGTTTCAGTATTCAGTATACTCCTGTTTTCCTGTTTCAGTATTCAGTACACTCCTGTTTTCCTGTTTCAGTATTCAGTACACTCCGGTTTTCCTGTTTCAGTATTCAGTACACTCCTGTTTTCCTGTTTCAGTATTCAGTATACTCCTGTTTTCCTGTTTCAGTATTCAGTACACTCCTGTTTTCCTGTTTCAGTATTCAGTATACTCCTGTTTTCCTGTGTTATGTTCCTCTGCCCCTTAAGCTGGCACAGTGACATTGATTGTGTTTTCCCCTGCTGGTGACTTGCCTTATTTATTTCTCTTTTCTATTCTTCCAGGCAGGTAGGTGTCACCTTTCAGCTACCTGTTTGGCTCACCTGAGCATGGTTTGCTCCTGTCTATAAATACACCCCAAGCCTGGCATGAAGAGGGCGGGCGGTTTAACCTTGGAGCAGGCTGCGCTGATTTATGTTATGTTTTTCATACTTTTCAGTTTAATAAAAAAACCCCTAGACTTTGGGCCGAACTGTCTGTGTCCCCTTTATGTTGCGGTTGGTGTGCCCGGCTGTAACATCCTGTTTCAGTATTCAGTACACTCCTGTTTTCCTGTTTCACTATTCAGTATACTCCTGTTTTCCTGTTTCAGTATTCAGTATACTCCTGTTTTCCTGTTTCAGAATTCAGTATACTCCTGTTTTCCTGTTTCAGAATTCAGTATACTCCTGTTTTCCTGTTTTAGTATTCAGTACATTCCTGTTTACCTGTTTCAGTATTCAGTACACTCCTGTTTACCTGTTTCAGTATTCAGTGTACTCCTATTTACCTGTTTCAGTATTCACAGACCACGCCAAGCAGGGATGGCCTAGTCTGTCTGTGATTTACATATGTGAGGGTTTGTTCCTTTTAACAGTGGATAGGAATATATTGTGTTCGGAAGACAGAAATCTTACAGATAACATTTCCCTGATATACATACATAAATGTGTGAACATATTTATGTATTTGTGTGTTTGTATGTATGTATGTTTGAGTAAATGTACATACATATGTGTTTATTTATCAATGCACCTGCTTTGTGTATTTATCTCAGTCTTACCTTGGTTATTTACTTGTTTTCTATCTGGTATTTCTTTCTGTTCTTGTGCTTTTATTGTATGTGTTGTCTCTTCATCCTGCTTTTATTTGTACTCCTTATTCCTCTGATCCATGTAGACTTGTACTGATAAATCCTTCTGCCTCGACTGGAAAGCACTTTGGGTCAACTCCTGTTGTTTTTAAATGTGCTATATCAGTAAAAGTGACTTGACTGGATCAATTTATTTTTGACTGAGACTTTAAACCTGTCTTTCAGCTCTGCTGACTCTATCTCTTGAGCATTTTGGTAGATCTAAAAAGTTCAGAGGTAAAGTTTGTGTAGAATTTATAATGACTGAAACTGAATATTCAATTAATCCAACTGAGCCATGACTTAAAAACCATTACTCTATGTCTTCACTGTGTCAAAAACCATCATTCTATGTCTTTACTGTGTCAAAAACCATCACCCTATGTCTTTACTGTGTCAAAAACCATCACTGTGTCTTTACTGTGTCAAAAACCATCATTCGATGTCTTTACTGTGTCAAAAACCATCATTCTATGTCTTTACTGTGTCAAAACCTATCACTCTATGTCTTTACTGTGTCAAAAACCATCATTCTATGTCTTTACTGTGTCAAAAACCATCATTCTATGTCTTTACTGTGTCAAAAACCATCACTCTGTCTTCACTGCGTCAAAAACCATCACTCTATGTCTTTACTGTGTCAAAAACCATCACTCTATGTCTTTACTGTGTCAAAAACCATCACTGTGTCTTTACTGCGTCAAAAACCATCACTGTGTCTTTACTGTGTCAAAAACCATCACTCTATGTCTTTACTGTGTCAAAAACCATCACTCTGTCTTTACTGCGTCAAAAACCATCACTCTATGTCTTTACTGTGTCAAAAACCATCACTTTATGTCTTTACTGTGTCAAAAACCATCACTCTATGTCTTTACTGTGTCAAAAACTATCACTCTATGTCTTTACTGTGTCAAAACCTATCACTCTATGTCTTTACTGTGTCAAAAACCATCACTCTATGTCTTTACTGTGTCAAAAACCATCATTCTATGTCTTTACTGCGTCAAAAACCATCACTCTATGTCTTTACTGTGTCAAAAACCATCACTGTGTCTTTACTGTGTCAAAAACCATCACTCTATGTCTTTACTGTGTCAAAAACCATCATTCTATGTCTTTACTGTGTCTAAAACTATCACTCTATGTCTTTACTGTGTCAAAAACCATCACTCTATGTCTTTACTGTGTCAAAAACCATCATTCTATGTCTTTACTGTGTCAAAAACCATCACTGTGTCTTTACTGCGTCAAAAACCATCACTGTGTCTTTACTGTGTCAAAAACCATCACTGTGTCTTTACTGTGTCAAAAACCATCATTCTATGTCTTTACTGTGTCAAAAACCATCACTCTGTGTCTTTACTGTGTCAAAAACCATCATTCTATGTCTTTACTGTGTCAAAAACCATCACTGTGTCTTTACTGTGTCAAAAACCATCACTCTATGTCTTTACTGTGTCAAAAACCATCATTCTATGTCTTTACTGCGTCAAAAACCATCACTCTATGTCTTTACTGTGTCAAAAACCATCATTCTATGTCTTTACTGTGTCAAAACCATCACTGTGTCTTTACTGTGTCAAAAACCATCACTCTATGTCTTTACTGTGTCAAAAACCATCACTCTGTGTCTTTACTGTGTCAAAAACCATCACTGTGTCTTTACTGTGTCAAAAACCATCATTCTATGTCTTTACTGTGTCAAAAACCATCACTCTGTGTCTTTACTGTGTCAAAAACCATCATTCTATGTCTTTACTGTGTCAAAAACCATCACTGTGTCTTTACTGTGTCAAAAACCATCACTCTATGTCTTTACTGTGTCAAAAACCATCACTCTATGTCTTTACTGTGTCAAAAACCATCATTCTATGTCTTTACTGCGTCAAAAACCATCATTCTATGTCTTTACTGTGTCAAAAACCATCACTCTATGTCTTTACTGAGTCAAAACCATCACTGTGTCTTTACTGTGTCAAAAACCATCATTCTATGTCTTTACTGAGTCAAAACCTATCACTCTATGTCTTTACTGCGTCAAAAACCATCATTCTATGTCTTTACTGTGTCAAAAACCATCATTCTATGTCTTTACTGTGTCAAAAACCATCACTCTATGTCTTTACTGTGTCAAAAACCATCACTCTGTCTTTACTGCGTCAAAAACCATCACTCTATGTCTTTAGTGTGTCAAAAACCATCACTCTATGTCTTTACTGCGTCAAAAACCATCACTTTATATCTTTACTGTGTCAAAAACCATCACTCTATGTCTTTACTGTGTCAAAAACCATCATTCTATGTCTTTACTGCGTCAAAAACCATCACTCTATGTCTTTACTGCGTCAAAAACCATCACTTTATATCTTTACTGTGTCAAAAACCATCACTGTGTCTTTACTGTGTCAAAAACCATCACTCTATGTCTTTACTGTGTCAAAAACCATCACTCTATGTCTTTACTGTGTCAAAAACCATCACTCTATGTCTTTACTGTGTCAAAAACCATCACTCTATGTCTTTACTGTGTCAAAACCTATCACTCTATGTCTTTACTGCGTCAAAAACCATCACTCTGTCTTTACTGTGTCAAAAACCATCACTCTATGTCTTTACTGCGTCAAAAACCATCACTCTATGTCTTTACTGCGTCAAAAACCATCACTCTATGTCTTTACTGCATCAAAAACCATCACTCTATGTCTTTACTGCGTCAAAAACCATCATTCTATGTCTTTACTGTGTCAAAACCTATCACTCTATGTCTTTACTGTGTCAAAAACCATCATTCTATGTCTTTACTGTGTCTAAAAACCATCACTCTATGTCTTTACTGCGTCAAAAACCATCACTCTATGTCTTTACTGCGTCAAAAAACCATCATTCTATGTCTTTACTGTGTCAAAAACCATCACTCTGTCTTTACTGTGTCAAAAACCATCACTCTGTCTTTACTGTGTCAAAAACCATCACTCTATGTCTTTACTGCGTCAAAAACCATCACTCTATGTCTTTACTGCGTCTAAAAACCATCATTCTATGTCTTTACTGTGTCAAAACATATCACTCTATGTCTTTACTGCGTCAAAAACCATCATTCTGTCTTTACTGTGTCAAAAACCATCACTCTGTCTTTACTGTGTCAAAAACCATCACTGTGTCTTTACTGTGTCAAAAACCATCACTCTATGTCTTTACTGTGTCAAAAACCATCACTCTGTCTTTACTGTGTCAAAAACCATCACTCTATGTCTTTACTGTGTCAAAAACCATCACTCTGTCTTTACTGCGTCAAAAACCATCACTCTATGTCTTTACTGCGTCTAAAAACCATCATTCTATGTCTTTACTGCGTCAAAAACCATCACTCTATGTCTTTATTGTGTCAAAACCTATCACTCTATGTCTTTACTGCGTCAAAAACCATCATTCTATGTCTTTACTGTGTCAAAAACTATCACTCTATGTCTTTACTGTGTCAAAAACCATCACTCTATGTCTTTACTGTGTCAAAAACCATCACTCTGTCTTTACTGCGTCAAAAACCATCATTCTATGTCTTTACTGTGTCAAAAACTATCACTCTATGTCTTTACTGTGTCAAAACCTATCACTCTATGTCTTTACTGTGTCAAAAACTATCACTCTATGTCTTTACTGCGTCAAAACCTATCACTCTATGTCTTTACTGCGTCTAAAAACCATCATTCTATGTCTTTACTGTGTCAAAAACCATCACTGTCTCTTTACTGCGTCAAAAACCATCATTCTATGTCTTTACTGTGTCAAAAACTATCACTCTATGTCTTTACTGCGTCTAAAAACCATCATTCTATGTCTTTACTGTGTCAAAAACCATCATTCTATGTCTTTACTGTGTCAAAAACCATCACTCTATGTCTTTACTGTGTCAAAAACCATCATTCTATGTCTTTACTGCGTCAAAAACCATCACTCTATGTCTTTACTGCGTCAAAAACCGTCATTCTATGTCTTTACTGTGTCAAAAACCATCATTCTATGTCTTTACTGCGTCAAAAACCATCATTCTATGTCTTTACTGTGTCAAAAACCATCATTCTATGTCTTTACTGCGTCAAAAACCATCACTCTATGTCTTTACTGCGTCAAAAACCATCATTCTATGTCTTTACTGTGTCAAAAACTATCACTCTATGTCTTTACTGTGTCAAAAACCATCATTCTATGTCTTTACTGCGTCAAAAACCATCACTCTATGTCTTTACTGCGTCAAAAAACCATCATTCTATGTCTTTACTGTGTCAAAAACCATCACTCTATGTCTTTACTGTGTCAAAAACCATCATTCTATGTCTTTACTGCGTCAAAAACCATCACTCTATGTCTTTACTGCGTCAAAAACCATCATTCTATGTCTTTACTGTGTCAAAAACCATCATTCTATGTCTTTACTGCGTCAAAAACCATCATTCTATGTCTTTACTGTGTCAAAAACCATCACTCTATGTCTTTACTGAGTCAAAACCATCACTGTGTCTTTACTGTGTCAAAAACCATCATTCTATGTCTTTACTGAGTCAAAACCTATCACTCTATGTCTTTACTGCGTCAAAAACCATCATTCTATGTCTTTACTGTGTCAAAAACCATCATTCTATGTCTTTACTGTGTCAAAAACCATCACTCTATGTCTTTACTGTGTCAAAAACCATCACTCTGTCTTTACTGCGTCAAAAACCATCACTCTATGTCTTTAGTGTGTCAAAAACCATCACTCTATGTCTTTACTGCGTCAAAAACCATCATTCTATGTCTTTACTGTGTCAAAAACCATCACTCTATGTCTTTACTGCGTCAAAAACCATCATTCTATGTCTTTACTGTGTCAAAAACTATCACTCTATGTCTTTACTGCGTCAAAAACCATCACTCTATGTCTTTACTGTGTCAAAAACCATCATTCTATGTCTTTACTGCGTCAAAAACCATCACTCTATGTCTTTACTGCGTCAAAAACCATCATTCTATGTCTTTACTGTGTCAAAAACCATCACTCTATGTCTTTACTGTGTCAAAAACTATCACTCTATGTCTTTACTGTGTCAAAACCTATCACTCTATGTCTTTACTGTGTCAAAAACCATCATTCTATGTCTTTACTGTGTCAAAAACCATCACTCTATGTCTTTACTGTGTCAAAAACCATCATTCTATGTCTTTACTGTGTCAAAAACCATCATTCTATGTCTTTACTGTGTCAAAAACCATCACTCTATGTCTTTACTGTGTCAAAAACCATCATTCTATGTCTTTACTGTGTCAAAAACCATCACTCTATGTCTTTACTGTGTCAAAAACCATCATTCTATGTCTTTACTGCGTCAAAAACCATCATTCTATGTCTTTACTGTGTCTAAAACTATCACTCTATGTCTTTACTGTGTCAAACACCATCATTCTATGTCTTTACTGCGTCAAAAACCATCACTTTATATCTTTACTGTGTCAAAAACCATCACTCTATGTCTTTACTGTGTCAAAAACCATCACTCTATGTCTTTACTGCGTCAAAAACCATCATTCTATGTCTTTACTGTGTCAAAAACCATCACTCTATGTCTTTACTGCGTCAAAAACCATCATTCTATGTCTTTACTGTGTCAAAAACCATCATTCTATGTCTTTACTGCGTCAAAAACCATCATTCTATGTCTTTACTGTGTCAAAAACCATCATTCTATGTCTTTACTGTGTCTAAAACTATCACTCTATGTCTTTACTGTGTCAAAAACCATCATTCTATGTCTTTACTGTGTCAAAAACCATCATTCTATGTCTTTACTGTGTCAAAAACCATCACTCTATGTCTTTACTGTGTCAAAAACCATCATTCTATGTCTTTACTGTGTCAAAAACCATCACTCTATGTCTTTACTGCGTCAAAAACCATCACTCTATGTCTTTACTGCGTCTAAAAACCATCATTCTATGTCTTTACTGTGTCAAAAACCATCACTCTGTCTTCACTGCGTCAAAAACCATCACTCTATGTCTTTACTGTGTCAAAAACCATCACTCTATGTCTTTACTGTGTCAAAAACCATCACTGTGTCTTTACTGCGTCAAAAACCATCACTGTGTCTTTACTGTGTCAAAAACCATCACTCTATGTCTTTACTGTGTCAAAAACCATCACTCTGTCTTTACTGCGTCAAAAACCATCACTCTATGTCTTTACTGTGTCAAAAACCATCACTTTATGTCTTTACTGTGTCAAAAACCATCACTCTATGTCTTTACTGTGTCAAAAACTATCACTCTATGTCTTTACTGTGTCAAAACCTATCACTCTATGTCTTTACTGTGTCAAAAACCATCACTCTATGTCTTTACTGTGTCAAAAACCATCATTCTATGTCTTTACTGCGTCAAAAACCATCACTCTATGTCTTTACTGTGTCAAAAACCATCACTGTGTCTTTACTGTGTCAAAAACCATCACTCTATGTCTTTACTGTGTCAAAAACCATCATTCTATGTCTTTACTGTGTCTAAAACTATCACTCTATGTCTTTACTGTGTCAAAAACCATCACTCTATGTCTTTACTGTGTCAAAAACCATCATTCTATGTCTTTACTGTGTCAAAAACCATCACTGTGTCTTTACTGCGTCAAAAACCATCACTCTATGTCTTTACTGTGTCAAAAACCATCACTGTGTCTTTACTGCGTCAAAAACCATCACTGTGTCTTTACTGTGTCAAAAACCATCACTGTGTCTTTACTGTGTCAAAAACCATCATTCTATGTCTTTACTGTGTCAAAAACCATCACTCTGTGTCTTTACTGTGTCAAAAACCATCATTCTATGTCTTTACTGTGTCAAAAACCATCACTGTGTCTTTACTGTGTCAAAAACCATCACTCTATGTCTTTACTGTGTCAAAAACCATCATTCTATGTCTTTACTGCGTCAAAAACCATCACTCTATGTCTTTACTGTGTCAAAAACCATCATTCTATGTCTTTACTGTGTCAAAACCATCACTGTGTCTTTACTGTGTCAAAAACCATCACTCTATGTCTTTACTGTGTCAAAAACCATCACTCTGTGTCTTTACTGTGTCAAAAACCATCACTGTGTCTTTACTGTGTCAAAAACCATCATTCTATGTCTTTACTGTGTCAAAAACCATCACTCTGTGTCTTTACTGTGTCAAAAACCATCATTCTATGTCTTTACTGTGTCAAAAACCATCACTGTGTCTTTACTGTGTCAAAAACCATCACTCTATGTCTTTACTGTGTCAAAAACCATCACTCTATGTCTTTACTGTGTCAAAAACCATCATTCTATGTCTTTACTGCGTCAAAAACCATCATTCTATGTCTTTACTGTGTCAAAAACCATCACTCTATGTCTTTACTGAGTCAAAACCATCACTGTGTCTTTACTGTGTCAAAAACCATCATTCTATGTCTTTACTGAGTCAAAACCTATCACTCTATGTCTTTACTGCGTCAAAAACCATCATTCTATGTCTTTACTGTGTCAAAAACCATCATTCTATGTCTTTACTGTGTCAAAAACCATCACTCTATGTCTTTACTGTGTCAAAAACCATCACTCTGTCTTTACTGCGTCAAAAACCATCACTCTATGTCTTTAGTGTGTCAAAAACCATCACTCTATGTCTTTACTGCGTCAAAAACCATCACTTTATATCTTTACTGTGTCAAAAACCATCACTCTATGTCTTTACTGTGTCAAAAACCATCATTCTATGTCTTTACTGCGTCAAAAACCATCACTCTATGTCTTTACTGCGTCAAAAACCATCACTTTATATCTTTACTGTGTCAAAAACCATCACTGTGTCTTTACTGTGTCAAAAACCATCACTCTATGTCTTTACTGTGTCAAAAACCATCACTCTATGTCTTTACTGTGTCAAAAACCATCACTCTATGTCTTTACTGTGTCAAAAACCATCACTCTATGTCTTTACTGTGTCAAAACCTATCACTCTATGTCTTTACTGCGTCAAAAACCATCACTCTGTCTTTACTGTGTCAAAAACCATCACTCTATGTCTTTACTGCGTCAAAAACCATCACTCTATGTCTTTACTGCGTCAAAAACCATCACTCTATGTCTTTACTGCATCAAAAACCATCACTCTATGTCTTTACTGCGTCAAAAACCATCATTCTATGTCTTTACTGTGTCAAAACCTATCACTCTATGTCTTTACTGTGTCAAAAACCATCATTCTATGTCTTTACTGTGTCTAAAAACCATCACTCTATGTCTTTACTGCGTCAAAAACCATCACTCTATGTCTTTACTGCGTCAAAAACCATCATTCTATGTCTTTACTGTGTCAAAAACCATCACTCTGTCTTTACTGTGTCAAAAACCATCACTCTGTCTTTACTGTGTCAAAAACCATCACTCTATGTCTTTACTGCGTCAAAAACCATCACTCTATGTCTTTACTGCGTCTAAAAACCATCATTCTATGTCTTTACTGTGTCAAAACATATCACTCTATGTCTTTACTGCGTCAAAAACCATCATTCTGTCTTTACTGTGTCAAAAACCATCACTCTGTCTTTACTGTGTCAAAAACCATCACTGTGTCTTTACTGTGTCAAAAACCATCACTCTATGTCTTTACTGTGTCAAAAACCATCACTCTGTCTTTACTGTGTCAAAAACCATCACTCTATGTCTTTACTGTGTCAAAAACCATCACTCTGTCTTTACTGCGTCAAAAACCATCACTCTATGTCTTTACTGCGTCTAAAAACCATCATTCTATGTCTTTACTGCGTCAAAAACCATCACTCTATGTCTTTATTGTGTCAAAACCTATCACTCTATGTCTTTACTGCGTCAAAAACCATCATTCTATGTCTTTACTGTGTCAAAAACTATCACTCTATGTCTTTACTGTGTCAAAAACCATCACTCTATGTCTTTACTGTGTCAAAAACCATCACTCTGTCTTTACTGCGTCAAAAACCATCATTCTATGTCTTTACTGTGTCAAAAACTATCACTCTATGTCTTTACTGTGTCAAAACCTATCACTCTATGTCTTTACTGTGTCAAAAACTATCACTCTATGTCTTTACTGCGTCAAAACCTATCACTCTATGTCTTTACTGCGTCTAAAAACCATCATTCTATGTCTTTACTGTGTCAAAAACCATCACTGTCTCTTTACTGCGTCAAAAACCATCATTCTATGTCTTTACTGTGTCAAAAACTATCACTCTATGTCTTTACTGCGTCTAAAAACCATCATTCTATGTCTTTACTGTGTCAAAAACCATCATTCTATGTCTTTACTGTGTCAAAAACCATCACTCTATGTCTTTACTGTGTCAAAAACCATCATTCTATGTCTTTACTGCGTCAAAAACCATCACTCTATGTCTTTACTGCGTCAAAAACCGTCATTCTATGTCTTTACTGTGTCAAAAACCATCATTCTATGTCTTTACTGCGTCAAAAACCATCATTCTATGTCTTTACTGTGTCAAAAACCATCATTCTATGTCTTTACTGCGTCAAAAACCATCACTCTATGTCTTTACTGCGTCAAAAACCATCATTCTATGTCTTTACTGTGTCAAAAACTATCACTCTATGTCTTTACTGTGTCAAAAACCATCATTCTATGTCTTTACTGCGTCAAAAACCATCACTCTATGTCTTTACTGCGTCAAAAACCATCATTCTATGTCTTTACTGTGTCAAAAACCATCACTCTATGTCTTTACTGTGTCAAAAACCATCATTCTATGTCTTTACTGCGTCAAAAACCATCACTCTATGTCTTTACTGCGTCAAAAACCATCATTCTATGTCTTTACTGTGTCAAAAACCATCATTCTATGTCTTTACTGCGTCAAAAACCATCATTCTATGTCTTTACTGTGTCAAAAACCATCACTCTATGTCTTTACTGAGTCAAAACCATCACTGTGTCTTTACTGTGTCAAAAACCATCATTCTATGTCTTTACTGAGTCAAAACCTATCACTCTATGTCTTTACTGCGTCAAAAACCATCATTCTATGTCTTTACTGTGTCAAAAACCATCATTCTATGTCTTTACTGTGTCAAAAACCATCACTCTATGTCTTTACTGTGTCAAAAACCATCACTCTGTCTTTACTGCGTCAAAAACCATCACTCTATGTCTTTAGTGTGTCAAAAACCATCACTCTATGTCTTTACTGCGTCAAAAACCATCATTCTATGTCTTTACTGTGTCAAAAACCATCACTCTATGTCTTTACTGCGTCAAAAACCATCATTCTATGTCTTTACTGTGTCAAAAACTATCACTCTATGTCTTTACTGCGTCAAAAACCATCACTCTATGTCTTTACTGTGTCAAAAACCATCATTCTATGTCTTTACTGCGTCAAAAACCATCACTCTATGTCTTTACTGCGTCAAAAACCATCATTCTATGTCTTTACTGTGTCAAAAACCATCACTCTATGTCTTTACTGTGTCAAAAACTATCACTCTATGTCTTTACTGTGTCAAAACCTATCACTCTATGTCTTTACTGTGTCAAAAACCATCATTCTATGTCTTTACTGTGTCAAAAACCATCACTCTATGTCTTTACTGTGTCAAAAACCATCATTCTATGTCTTTACTGTGTCAAAAACCATCATTCTATGTCTTTACTGTGTCAAAAACCATCACTCTATGTCTTTACTGTGTCAAAAACCATCATTCTATGTCTTTACTGTGTCAAAAACCATCACTCTATGTCTTTACTGTGTCAAAAACCATCATTCTATGTCTTTACTGCGTCAAAAACCATCATTCTATGTCTTTACTGTGTCTAAAACTATCACTCTATGTCTTTACTGTGTCAAACACCATCATTCTATGTCTTTACTGCGTCAAAAACCATCACTTTATATCTTTACTGTGTCAAAAACCATCACTCTATGTCTTTACTGTGTCAAAAACCATCACTCTATGTCTTTACTGCGTCAAAAACCATCATTCTATGTCTTTACTGTGTCAAAAACCATCACTCTATGTCTTTACTGCGTCAAAAACCATCATTCTATGTCTTTACTGTGTCAAAAACCATCATTCTATGTCTTTACTGCGTCAAAAACCATCATTCTATGTCTTTACTGTGTCAAAAACCATCATTCTATGTCTTTACTGTGTCTAAAACTATCACTCTATGTCTTTACTGTGTCAAAAACCATCATTCTATGTCTTTACTGTGTCAAAAACCATCATTCTATGTCTTTACTGTGTCAAAAACCATCACTCTATGTCTTTACTGTGTCAAAAACCATCATTCTATGTCTTTACTGTGTCAAAAACCATCACTCTATGTCTTTACTGCGTCAAAAACCATCACTCTATGTCTTTACTGCGTCTAAAAACCATCATTCTATGTCTTTACTGTGTCAAAAACCATCACTGTGTCTTTACTGCATCAAAAACCATCACTCTATGTCTTTACTGCGTCAAAAACCATCATTCTATGTCTTTACTGTGTCAAAAACCATCATTCTATGTCTTTACTGTGTCAAAAACCATCACTCTATGTCTTTACTGTGTCAAAAACCATCATTCTATGTCTTTACTGTGTCAAAAACTATCACTCTATGTCTTTACTGTGTCAAAACCTATCACTCTATGTCTTTACTGTGTCAAAAACCATCATTCTATGTCTTTACTGTGTCTAAAACTATCACTCTATGTCTTTACTGTGTCAAAAACCATCATTCTATGTCTTTACTGTGTCAAAAACCATCATTCTATGTCTTTACTGTGTCAAAAACCATCACTCTATGTCTTTACTGCGTCAAAAACCATCACTCTATGTCTTTACTGTGTCAAAACCTATCACTCTATGTCTTTACTGTGTCAAAAACCATCATTCTATGTCTTTACTGCGTCAAAAACCATCATTCTATGTCTTTACTGTGTCAAAAACTATCACTCTATGTCTTTACTGTGTCAAAACCTATCACTCTATGTCTTTACTGTGTCAAAAACCATCATTCTATGTCTTTACTGCGTCAAAAACCATCATTCTATGTCTTTACTGTGTCAAAAACTATCACTCTATGTCTTTACTGTGTCAAAAACTATCACTCTATGTCTTTACTGTGTCAAAACCTATCACTCTATGTCTTTACTGTGTCAAAAACCATCATTCTATGTCTTTACTGTGTCTAAAACTATCACTCTATGTCTTTACTGTGTCAAAAACCATCACTCTATGTCTTTACTGTGTCAAAAACCATCATTCTATGTCTTTACTGCGTCAAAAACCATCATTCTATGTCTTTACTGTGTCAAAAACCATCACTCTATGTCTTTACTGTGTCAAAAACCATCATTCTATGTCTTTACTGTGTCAAAAACCATCACTCTATGTCTTTACTGCGTCAAAAACCATCACTCTATGTCTTTACTGCGTCTAAAAACCATCACTGTGTCTTTACTGTGTCAAAAACCATCATTCTATGTCTTTACTGCGTCTAAAAACCATCACTCTATGTCTTTACTGTGTCAAAAACCATCATTCTATGTCTTTACTGTGTCAAAAACCATCACTCTGTGTCTTTACTGTGTCAAAAACCATCACTCTATGTCTTTACTGCGTCTAAAAACCATCACTCTATGTCTTTACTGTGTCAAAAACCATCACTCTGTGTCTTTACTGTGTCAAAGACCATCATTCTATGTCTTTACTGTGTCAAAGACCATCACTCTATGTCTTTACTGCGTCTAAAAACCATCACTCTATGTCTTTACTGCGTCTAAAAACCATCACTCTATGTCTTTACTGCGTCTAAAAACCATCATTCTATGTCTTTACTGCGTCAAAAACCATAATTTTACTGTGTTTGTGTTTTCTGTGACAGATGACTGCGAGGTCAGCGGTGTCCGGGGGTCTTTCGTTGCCTCTCTAAAGATAAGCCTGGGTGTCAGAGGACTTGAGAGGGCTGTTCTAAAGTCTGACTCAGTTTCCTGTGATTGGCCACTCTCTGGGTGCTGGGCCGCTATAGACCAACACCTGCTGTCCTTCCTTTGCATTTCAGAAAGAGAAAAAGGCTTGGTCTCGGGGGGGTGTTAGAGTAGGGGGGGGGGGGGTGGTCTGAGACAGCCATAAATCAGACCTGAATGTTATTAGTGTGAAGCAAAACGCCATCAGTGTAAAATAGTCAAACCACAGGACAGACTGACATTACACATAATTTCTCACCCTATTTCACCTTGGAGGTGATTTTTGGGGCAGTAAAGCAGGTCCAGTCACAGAGGGCAGGTACCGGTAGAAAAGCATGAGGATTGGCAGGAATGGCAGGTGGGCAGGGAAAACACATCCAGATTAAAGCTTTAATTCAGGAGTTTAACAGAAACACTTCAGACAACCAGTACATCAGCTCCATGTCTCCCTGCAGGATCCCAGCACAGGAAATTACCTGTCTATAGATTTGTTGCACAAAAATGATTTCCAGTACTATGTATGTGTGCATGCTTTTCCAATACATGCATATGTGTGTATGTGTGTGTGAGAGTGTGTATGTGTATCTATGAGTGTGTAAGTGTGTGTGTGCCCATGTGTGTGTGTGTGTGTTTGTTTGTGCGTATGTCTGAGTGTGTGTGTGTGTGTGTGTGTGTATGTGTGTGTATACTGACGCCCTCTGGCAGTGACAGGACAGTATTACTCCTGTATAGTTGTCTGTTTGAAATTTCGCTCTCGTTCATCTCTCTCTGTCGGGCCAGTTACTGTTCCCACTGTAACACAAACAAGTGCATGACTGTGGAAAAGCCAGGGAATGAGTGAAAGTGCAGAGGAGAAACTGAGTTGTAATAGTGTCAATCTTAATCCGATTTAAAACCTGGCCCCATCATCATCAGCCCAGTGCAGGAAATATGTGTGTGTAGTGTGTGTTTGGTGTAGGTGTGTGTGTCTGTGTTCTGTTTGAGTCATTGCTTGTGCACTCATCTTATGGTGTGATGCTGTGTTGTGATGTGTTGTTGGGCTGTATCTTTGTTGTGATGTGTTGCTATTGTGTTGTTGTTAGGCTGTATTGTTGTTGTGATGTGTTGTTATTGTGTTGTTAGGTTGTAATTGTTGTGATGTGTTGTTATTGTGTTGTTGTTAGGCTGTAACTGTGTTGTTATGTAGTTATTGTGGTGTTGTTAGGCTGTATCGTTGTTGTGATGTGTTGTTAGGTTGTAATTGTTGTGATGTGATGTTATTGTGTTGTTACGCTGTATCGTTGCTGTGATGTGTTGTTATTGCGGTGTCGTTAGGCTGTAACTGTGTTGTGATGTAGTTATTGTGTTGTTGTTAGGCTGTATCGTTGTTGTGATGTGTTGTTATTGTGGTGTTGTTAGGCTTTAACATTGTTGCGATGTTGTGTGTTGTCATTGTTGTGTTATCAGGTTTTGATGTTGTCATGATTGTGTTCATTGTGTTGTGTTGTTGTTGGGTTCATATGACGCTGTTATGGTACAACATGAGAGACTCAGAAGGGGACAGCAGAAGACACACATATCTCTACTGATTTACTGAGGCAGCACGGAAGCGCGCACTCACACACACACACGTACACGCACACACACACACACGTTAGCGTTATTGATGGAAAAAAAATCGAAGCACATTCACTGAAAACTTCTGCTCTGTTTTTGCAGGCACACAAATGTTACCATGGAACACACACACACACACACACACCAAAGTCCCAGTGACAGTGACGGAGTGCAAGAGCCCAAACACTAATCAGAGTCATTTACATCAGACTGGACAACAACCTGACTCTAAACACACAGAGGGAGAGAGAGAGAGAGAGAGTAGATGAGATATATGAATCACATTCTCTCTCTCTCTCTCTCTCCCTCGTATGTTAAGTTTAAGTTGATGATTTTTAAGATTATAGAGTGTAAGGTGTCTGTCATGCTGGTGCGCACGCACACACACACACACACACACACACACACACACACACACACACACACACACACACACACTTTCTTTGAGTGTAATTTTCAGAAGTTTTGGAAATCAGTCCATTCTAGAATTTTCAGTGCATGAAACTTTACACACAGCCCAGAGCCAAACACTGAAATAGAGAGACTATAATAGACACAATTAAGCAAACGATGCACCAAGCAGTTAGGCCTAATCACTGTCATACCTAAACGCTCCACACACACACACACACACACACACACACACACATACACACACACACACCCCCCAGGCGGTTAGGCCTAATCACTCTCATACCTAAATGCTCCACACACACATGCGCGCACCCACCAGGCAGTTAGGCCTAATCACTCTCAGACCTAAACACTCCACTCTTCAGCGGAGAACTCAGGGGCCTATGCCTTCAGAACAGTAACGGTGGTTTAAAATGCCACAGAGCAACAGAAGCACTTTCATTCAGGGGATTGGGCTGATTAAACAATAGAGGGGGGTGGGGGGGGGGGCGGTGTGGCAGCAAGGATTCTCTCCACATCTATCATTAATGAGCTTTTCACTGCTAATTAATTCAAACTCTGTGTCTAATTAATTTGGTTTTGCTATTAAACAAAAAAGGCACCTTGGTTTTTCATAGCCTCACTCACCCTCACACACACACGCACACACAAAGAGACAGACTCCGGCAAAGACATACACACCTACACACATACACACACACGCGCGCACACACACAGAGACAGACTCAGGCACAGACATACACACACACACACACACACACACACACACACACACAGACTCAGGCACACACACACACACACACACACACACACACACACACACACACACACACACAGACTCAGGCACAGACATACACACCTAAACACACACACACACACAGAAATGTTGTTTCATTTATTTTGTCCTCTGTCACAGAAACACTTTTCAGGTTCTCATGCAGCAGAGTTGATTTTGACATACACAGAGAGATATACAGAGAGTTACACAGAGAGATACACAGAGACATAACAGACATACACAGAGACATAACAGACATACACAGAGAGACACACAGAGAGATTCACAGAGACATACACTTAGATACAGACTGGCAATAGAGTCCCTTTGGGATTGACACATTGTGACTGCTAAAGTCTATGTGGTCAGAGACTTTGGGGGTAGTCATAGATGTATGTTTCCTAAACCTGTTTTGGGTTCTCTCGATGGTCTTTATCCCACTCAGGCCTCTGTAGACCAGAGGGGCCAGCAGCAGCATCAGCATCAGCCTCCAGGGCTGTGGCTTTAATGGTGCACTTCTTCAGCCATGTTTTCAGCTCCTTCTCGTGTTGCTGTTTTTGTCCTCTGGCTGTCTGCCGTCCCCGTTGTTGCTGGCCGCACAGGATACTTTGGGCATCAGGGTTACACGCCCGGGCTGGCAGGGCTGACGGTAAAGGCGATCCTGACCTCTGAGCTGGCGCTGCGCGTCTTGGCAGGAGTGTCAGTGTGAGACACGTGATGGTGGCATGTGATTCCACGGCTGTGCTGCAGACATCCTCTCCGTAATCTCTCAAAGAGCCTCATGTGCCATCCACATGTGATCGGGGCTTCGCAGCTTGAGAGATGTGTGGAGATGCAGATGACAACTTTGGTGTGAAGATGAACATTCACATTTTGGAAAATTCTATGCAATGTTTTTCCAGAGACAGCTGTGGCTTTTCCAGAGAGGGCCGTGGTTTTATGAGCTTTTGAGTTTATAGGGTGATGTTGCAGTGCTCTGGGGATCCTGTCCTGCTGTATGAAGGATGGAACTGTTGTCAGGTAAAAACAGAGGCGTGATGGGAGGAGGGCTGGAGCGTCAGCAGTGGAGCACCTCTGTTTTGGTGATACTGACCGACAGTCCCATCCTGATGTGGGCTCTGACTGTCGCTGCAGCCACGATGGGCCAAGGACCCCCCAGGGAGTGGGCTAAGATATCACAGCCATCAGCTGCACTGCCACCAGAAGACCTGCACCCTGGAGACATGAGTGCTAGTTTGGAGTGTCCTGTTGTTAAACAGGTCTCCATACATTCCTTAAACTGACTATATAAAACTTCACTGCATATGTAACTCCATTATATAAACTCCACTTCATATAACTCCATTATATGTAACTCCATTATATGTAACTCCATTATGTGTAACTCCAATATATATATAACTCCACAATAAATTACTCCACTGTATGTAACTCCACTATATGTAACTCCACTATATGTAACTCCACTGTTGTCCCCTGTGAGCCCTGCCTCACAGCCAAATGCGCTGAATCACATCTAGACTCAGTGACTCACTCCTGAACTCAATGACTCACACCTACACGCACTGACTCATACCTACACGCACTGACTCACACCTCAACGCACTGACTCATACCTACACGCACTGACTCACACCTCAACGCACTGACTCACACCTCAACGCACTGACTCATACCTAAATGCACTGACTCACACCTCAACGCACTGACTCATACCTACACGCACTGACTCACACCTCAACGCACTGACTCACACCTCAACGCACTGACTCATACCTAAATGCACTGACTCACACCTCAACGCACTGACTCATACCTAAATGCACTGACTCACACCTCAACGCACTGACTCATACCTAAATGCACTGACTCACACCTCAACGCACTGACTCATACCTAAATGCACTGACTCACACCTCAACGCACTGACTCATACCTAAATGCACTGACTCACACCTCAACGCACTGACTCATACCTAAATGCACTGACTCACACCTCAACGCACTGACTCATACCTAAATGCACTGACTCACACCTCAACGCACTGACTCATACCTAAATGCACTGACTCATACCTAAATGCACTGACTCACACCTACACTCAATGACTCATACCTAAATGCACTGACTCACACCTCAACGCACTGACTCATACCTAAATGCACTGACTCACACCTCAACGCACTGACTCATACCTACACGCACTGACTCACACCTTAACGCACTGACTCATACCTAAATGCACTGACTCACACCTCAACGCACTGACTCATACCTAAATGCACTGACTCACACCTAAACGCACTGACTCATACCTAAATGCACTGACTCACACCTCAACGCACTGACTCATACCTAAACGCACTGACTCATACCTCAACGCACTGACTCATACCTAAATGCACTGACTCACACCTCAACGCACTGACTCATACCTAAATGCACTGACTCACACCTCAACGCACTGACTCATACCTAAATGCACTGACTCACACCTCAACGCACTGACTCATACCTAAATGCACTGACTCATACCTACACGCACTGACTCACACCTCAACGCACTGACTCACACCTCAACGCACTGACTCATACCTAAATGCACTGACTCACACCTCAACGCACTGACTCATACCTAAATGCACTGACTCACACCTCAACGCACTGACTCATACCTAAATGCACTGACTCACACCTCAACGCACTGACTCACACCTCAACGCACTGACTCATACCTAAATGCACTGACTCACACCTCAACGCACTGACTCATACCTACACGCACTGACTCACACCTCAACGCACTGACTCATACCTAAATGCACTGACTCACACCTCAACGCACTGACTCATACCTAAATGCACTGACTCACACCTCAACGCACTGACTCATACCTAAATGCACTGACTCACACCTCAACGCACTGACTCATACCTACACGCACTGACTCACACCTCAACGCACTGACTCATACCTAAATGCACTGACTCACACCTCAACGCACTGACTCATACCTAAATGCACTGACTCACACCTCAATGCACTGACTCACATCTCAACTCACTGACTCACACCTAAATGCACTGACTCTCATCCAACGCACTGACTCACATCTAAATGCACTGACTCACATCTAAACGCACTGACTCACATCTAAATGCACTGACTCACATCTAAATGCACTGACTCACACCTAAACTCACTGACTCATACCTCAGCTCACTGACCCCCATCTTCACAGTCTGATTCACACCTAAACTCACTGAGCTACGCCTAAACTCACTGCCTCACACCTAGGCACATAAAACATCATATAAGAAATATAGAATAAGATAAATAAAAACAAGTAAAAAGAGATGAAACAGTGTATAATGAATAAAGAATTAAAACTTAGACGTAAGACAAAACATAAAAAGAATACAGGTCAGGCAGTGCAGAACAAAAACATTAGATAAGAAACACAGAGTAAGAACATAAAGTAAACATTAAGTAAAAACATATTAAAAAAGATACTACAGTGTATAAGAGACAAAAAAAAAGTTAAAATTGACAAGTAAGAGAATGCATAAAAAGAATAAAGGTCAAGGGGTATAGGCAGTGCAGAACAAACAAGTCTGGATTTAAAAGTGCTCGAGTTGGGGCGCTTCTGAGATCCTCTGGAAGTTTGTTCCAGCTATGTGCAGTGTAGTAATTAAACACTGCCTCACTGTGTTTAGTTCTAACCTTGGGAATAGTTAGCTGACCAGTCCCAGATGACCTAAGGGGTCTAGAGGGTTCATATGGTGAGATGTGTTTTGGTCCTAAACCATTAAGTGATTTGTAAACAACCAACAGTATTTTAAAGTCAATTGTTTGACTAACTAGAAGCCAGTGCAGAGACCTGAGAATTGGTGTAATGTGCTCAGCTTGCTTGGTTTTAGTTAAAACTCTAGCAGCAGTGTTTTGGATAAGCTGTAGCTGTCTGAGAGCTTTTTTCGGAAGCCCTGAGAAAAGACCATTACAGTAATCTAATCCATTACAGATGAAGGCATGGATGAGCTTTTCTTAAACTGAAACTTAAAAAGTCTTGTTTGGGGATGAATCCTCTGATTCTTGCTATATTTTTAAGATGATAATGGGCTGATTTTGTCATTAAGTTAATGTGGCTATTAAAATTTAGATCCAGAGTCCATAATTACACCTAGATTCCTGGCCTCATTTTTAGTGTGCAGAGAGAGAGATTCAAGGTGAGCGCTGACTTTCAGAATTTGATAATTCCTTATACCCCTACTACAACCCTCCGCTCTACGACCTCTGGTCAACTGACGGTCCCCTCACTTCGGGAACCCGGCAGCCGTTCCTCCCGACCACGCCTCTTCTCCGCCATTGCCCCGCGGTGGTGGAATGACCTCCCTCATACAGTTAGGACTGCAGAATCTCTTACCGTCTTCCGCAGGAAACTGAAAACCCACCTCTTCAGAACCCACCTGTTCCCCACTGTCTAACATCCCTTTCTTTACATAAAAAACAAACAAACAAACCAAAAAAAAACCTGTCTTGTATCTGTGTTTGTATTCCAGGGGCGCAATGCGAAGGGTAAATTAACGCTCAGTCTTATTGTGATCTCTGTTTATGAGGTGATAGGATCTGACTGATGCACTTATTGTAAGTCGCTTTGGCTAAAAGCGTCTGCCAAATACCAAATTGTAAATTGTAAAGACAATTATATCAGTTTTGTCTTTATTTAACTGAGGGAAATTCAAGCACATCCAATCATCGATTTGTTTAATGCACTGGAGCAGCGAATCTATGGGACCGTGGTCACTTGGTGAAAGGGCTATGTAAATTTGGATGTCGTCCACATAATTATGGTAAGCAATTTTGTTATTTTGCATAATTTTGCTTAACGGCAGCATGTAAAGGTTAAATAAAAGAGGCCCAAGGATTGAACCTTGGAGACTTCCACACATCATGTTGATTCGCTCTGATATATGGTTGCCGCTGGAGACAAAACAGTCTGTCCTTCAGATAGGACTTTAACCAATTAAGGGCCGAGCTGGAAAGTCCAACCAAGTTTTCCAGTCTAAGAGTGCTGTATGGTCTATGATGTCCAAAGCTGCACTAAGATCCAGTAACACTAGAACTGAAATGTTTAAACAAAAGTCGTTTAGAACCTTAATAAGAGCAGTCTCAGCACTGTGATGGGGCGAAATCCTGATTGGAAGTTGTCAATGGAGCCAGTTGAGGGTAAGAAGTCGCTGAGTTGCTGCTAGACAACTTTTTCGATGATTTTACTTACGAAGGGGAGGTTTGACATAGGTCTGTAGTTGTCAATTACAGTGGTATCTAGGGTACTTTTTTAAATAGAGGCTTAATAACTGCAGTTTTCAAAGACGTTGGAAAACTGCTTGATAGGAGAGAGCAGTTAACTATTTGCAGTACCGTTGTCGCCAGGCAATTAAATACATTTTTGAAGAAGCTTGTAGGCTGAGCATCAAGGCAGCAGGTGGGCAGCTTTAGATGTAACACAATTTCCATAAGAATTTTGCCGTCAATAGCTTTGACCATTTGAGCTATTGATTGTACGGGAATTGTTAGTCTATCAACAGTAGCAAATAGAATGTGTGTATTATTAATATTACTGTTAATGATGTTAGAAAAATAGGATTGCCTTCCACTTCTCTATTTTGAATTGTAACTAGTCTGTCTTTATAGATGTCATAGTGGATCTGGACTTTAGTTTTTTAGTTTTTAGTTTTTGATACAGCATTTCTCCATAGTACTTTTTGCTTTCCAGAGATAAATTTGACCCCAGGAGGAGCAATGACATCAATAATATTCACAATTTTGGAACTGAAATTATCTAGAAGATCATTAACAGAGGTTGAAGTAAAGGTTGGTGACAAAGGCATAGCTTTCTTGAACAATGCATTAGTATTCTCACTGATAAACCATTTTTTAACAGTTTCTGATCTAATATGGGTGTCAGGGGTAATAGACATATTAAAAACACACAGAAGTGGCCAGATAAGGTAAGATCAATTGCAACAACATTTGAAATATTGAGACCCTTAGTGATAATCAAGTCTAGTGTATGCCCCCGACTGTGAGTTGGATCTTTCCCATGCTGAGACGGTCCGAAGGTGTCCAAAATGGCAAAAAGATCTTTAGCACTCTTGTCATTGGAATTATCAAGATGAATATTAAAGACACCAGTTATTACTAAATGATCAAAGTCTGTTGAAATAATGGACATCAATTCAGCAAATTCTTCAAAGAAGTTAACACTAGCAGAGTATTTTGGTGGCCTGTAAATAATTAGCAGTAGAACTCGAGGGGAACATTTCTGTATAGCAGAGAGCTATTCAAAGGATAAAAAATCTCCAAATGATGTCTGCTTGCATTGAAATACATCATTAAATAAAGCAGCTACTCCACCTCTTCATCAGCTCTATCAACACTCATAAAACTGAAGTTGGGGGGGGGGGGGGGGGGGGGGGCTGGGGGCTGACTCACTGAGAATTGTTGCACTAGTTAAAAACATGAAATCAAGTTTATTGTTGATAATAAACTTATTGATTAAAAATGACTTGTTTGCTAGAGATCTAACATGAAACAGGGCTTGTTTTATTACTAGTGACAGGCCCTGAGAGGCCCAGGTTGTCTCCAGTTGCCCAGTTGTCAGACACCCTTCTCAAGTTTGAAAAGTTGGCAGCAGGGGGGGAGTACATATTTTCTACTACTTGTTAAAACAGGAATGGGGAGGGTTACGGGCTCTGACGTAAAGTGTCTTGGTGGTGATAGTAGTGGTTCAGTGATGTGAGCGTTTGAGAGTGTTGTGTGTCAAGGTGAAATACATCGTTCTACATTGTGGGCGAGCACCTGAGAAGCCCTGTGGTTGGGGTGCAGTCCAACACACTTAAAGAACACAGGGGAGCCCCGAAAATGATCAAAGTTGTCTCTAAAATTGACCTTAAATTCACCACGATCACCACGGTGGAAGCAAGCGAGGGTGGAGGGGTGGGTGCAGCGGAGGGATGGTGGTCTGGGGATGAGACTGGGCTTAGCGGCGTAAATCTGTCACTCACCCCGTTTCCACTGGCGTTCCCTCAGCGTAGAGCAGGAGCTCCGTCCCTCGGCTGGAGCTGCCGTGTCGGTGGCCAGCGGTGGAAATTGCTCCTCTGCCAGTGTTCCCACACTTGGCTCTCGGACCGGGAGAGATGATGCAAGGAGCACCGAGTTTTGTGCCTCCATGCCAGCTGATCCGATTAAAACAGTGGAGTTAAAAGTGTCCTGAAGTTTCGATGCTTGTTTTAAAACAGCGTTTTGCTCTGTCAGTTGACAGAATTTCATGTGCAAATCAATCCGCTTCTCCTACAGTTCTTTTATTTTATCACATTTAGAGCAGATAAAATTTTCGGTGAAGTCCTCCACGCTGATGATTAGAAACATGCCACACAGTTTGCATTTCTGGGCCGTCTAACTCTCGGCCGTAGTTGGACCTGCCATTTCTTAAGAAAAGGTTCTGGCGAATCTGTTCTCAACTCAATTCTTGATAAAACACAGTAAAAACACGATAAAACAATAAAACATCACGATAAAACGAAACACGACAAAAACAAGATGATAAAAAAACCCAAAAAACGATTAAAACACGCGAATGCCAAATGTGAGATGCAGAACAGCGCCCTGGGCTAAACTCACTGACTCACACCTAAATGCACTGACTTACACCTGGACTTACTGACTCACATCTAAACGCACTGACTCGCACCTGAACTCACTGACTCACATCTAAATACACTGACGCTTCTTCACCTGTGATCGCCCAAGTCATCCAATCATGAAACTGGTGGAGCATGCTGACACATTTGTTTGGGCAGCCAAATTTAAGAAGCACACAGAAGGCAGAGAATCTCCCAGTGTCACTGACTTTGGAGAGCTGCGTAAAGGCCATGGGGAGGTGCTGGTTACTCCTGACACTCCTTCTGGAGTGGCTGTGCTGGAAAAATCATGTGGTGGCGATTCAGTCGGCTGTTCCCGGATCTGCTGGAGAGTGTTAGTAGAGTTTGTTTCTCTAATAAAGTGCAACACTCATCTGGTCTGGTGAAAGAGTGTGATATGTCTCTGATGCATTCATTCTCTCCAGACACTTCCGTCAGGTGGACACACCAGCAGTGCCTTGGACAAGCACTGTGGACAGTGCTCATGACATCTGTCAGTCGTCCTCCTCAGTACCTCTGCTTCATTCATACAGGTTCCAAACCGTCTCAATCTCGGCTCTGCTGTTTGTTGTCTCGTTCTCCAGACAGGTCGGCTCTGTGCTTCACTGATGTTCTGTGCCTCTCTGTGACCAATATGAACCATGGACAGAAATCACAGTTCTTCTTTAACAGCTGCTCAGTGTATTATTGATAGCTCAGCACCAAAGACAGTTCTCAGTGCCACAGACAGTCCTTATCACCAAAGACAGTCCTTATCACCAAAGACAGTCCTCAGCACCAAAGACAGCTCTCAGCTCTCAACAGTTCTCAGTAGCACAGACAGTTCTCAGCTCCACAAACAGTTCTGAGTGCCAAAGACAGTTCTCAGCTCCACAAAGGAGCTCTGAGTGCAAAAGACAGTTCTCAGCTCCACCGACAGTTCTGAGTGCCATAGACAGTACTCAGCTCCACAGACAGTTCTGAGTGCAAAAGACCGTTCTCAGCTCCACCGACAGTTCTGAGTGCCATAGACAGTACTCAGCTCCACAGACAGTTCTGAGTGCCATAGACAGTACTCAGCTCCACAGACAGTTCTGAGTGCCATAGACAGTACTCAGCTCCACAGACAGTTCTGAGTGCATTGACAGTACTCAGCTCCACAGACAGTTCTGAGTGCCATAGACAGTACTCAGCTCCACAGACAGTTCTGAGTGCAAAAGACAGTACTCAGCTCCACAGACAGTTCTGAGTGCCATAGACAGTACTCAGCTCCACAGACAGTGACCACAGTGTAGAGGGGCAGTAGCTGAATCAGTGGTGGAGGACCTATGTGAAGTCCGGAGGTCATTTTGACTGAAACACACAGTTCAGAACCAGCCTCTATGAACATAAAAACACAGACACACACCGACACACACACCTACACACACAGGCATACACACCTGAAACAACTGTGCACCTGACAGACAGACGCCACTTGAATACATATGCAAAATGACTCCATAGGGTAAGTTCAATCAGATATTCGCTGACTTAAGAGGAAACATACAAACGCGCACACACACACTCACACACACACACACACACACACACACACACACAGACACATGCTTGCAAGCAAGCACGCACAAACACTTCAGTTTCTGCCACATACTGTTTTCACATTCCATTTAAGATATTTTAAACATGGAGCTAAACCAGTTTCATAAATGAACAATTTACAAAAAACAAACAAAAACAAATGACAGAACTGTCTGTTTTTCTTTCTCTCTCACACACACTGAGTTATCAAAACTGCTGAAACCCGTGAGGAGGTTAGAAATGTTATTCACTCAGTCTGACACACATGTCTGTGCATCTGCCTGGTCTCTTATGCAGCTGATAGTCTGAATCAAACTTTTTAATATTCCATCCTCTCAATAAATTATCACCTCTGAATATTTCACTCATCACAGATGACTCAGTATGCCTAAAATTCCTTTTAACTGTGTGTGTGTGCATGTGTGTGTGTGTCTATGTACAGTAGGTCATTTGTTATTTTTCAACAGGGTAGACGGCCCAATGGTGACTGACACTACTCTATAGAGTATACAGGGTGGACGGCCCAATGGTGACTGACACTACTCTATAGAGTATACAGGGTGGACGGCCCAATGGTCACTGACACTACTCTATAGAGTATACAGGGTGGACGGCCCAGTGGTCACTGACACTACTCTATAGAGTATACAGGGTGGACGGCCCAATGGTCACTGACACTACTCTATAGAGTATACAGGGTGGACGGCCCAGTGGTCACTGACACTACTCTATAGAGTATACAGGGTGGACGGCCCAATGGTCACTGACACTACTCTATAGAGTATACAGGGTGGACGGCCCAGTGGTCACTGACACTACTCTATAGAGTATACAGGGTGGACGGCCCAATGGTCACTGACATTACTCTATAGAGTATACAGGGTGGACGGCCCAATGGTCACTGACACTACTCTATAGAGTATACAGGGTGGACGGCCCAATGGTGACTGACACTACTCTATAGAGTATACAGGGTAGACGGCCCAATGGTCACTGACACTACTCTATAGAGTATACAGGGTGGACGGCCCAATGGTCACTGACACTACTCTATAGAGTATACAGGGTAGACGGCCCAATGGTGACTGACACTACTCTATAGAGTATACAGGGTGGACGGCCCAGTGGTCACTGACACTACTCTATAGAGTATACAGGGTGGACGGCCCAATGGTTACCGACACTACTCTATAGAGTATACAGGGGGATGGCCCAATGGTCACTGACACTACTCTATAGAGTATACAGGGTGGACGGCCCAATGGTCACTGACACTACTCTATAGAGTATACAGGGTGGACGGCCCAATGGTCACTGACACTACTCTATAGAGTATACAGGGTGGACGGCCCAATGGTCACTGACACTACTCTATAGAGTATACAGGGTGGACGGCCCAATGGTGACTGACACTACTCTATAGAGTATACAGGGTGGACGGCCCAATGGTCACTGACACTACTCTATAGAGTATACAGGGTGGACGGCCCAATGGTCACTGACACTACTCTATAGAGTATACAGGGTGGACGGCCCAGTGGTCACTGACACTACTCTATAGAGTATACAGGGTGGACGGCCCAATGGTCACTGACACTACTCTATAGAGTATACAGGGGGATGGCCCAATGGTCACTGACACTACTCTATAGAGTATACAGGGTGGACGGCCCAATGGTCACTGACACTACTCTATAGAGTATACAGGGGGATGGCAGGTTAACAAGGAGGATGCAGTTTGGTCATTTTGCTAACAAGGGGGATGGCATCCCCCCTCATCCCCCTACAAATCGCTGCCTGTGTCTATGTGTGTTTAACATGTCTAAAGCTGTGTGCATGTTTATGTCTTGCAGTAAATGTGGTATTTTGAGAGAAGTGTGTTTGGACATCTCTACGGTCCACTCATGTTAATGTGATAAGACACACGCACACACACACACACAGACACACACACACAAGCACACACATAAAAACACACACTCATACAGGGTGTTTGGAAGATGTAGGTCACTGTCTTTCTTCTTTCACATTCAGATAATGCACAAAAAGAACAGCAACTGGATCTTTACCTGAGGAACAAATCAATAGAGTACAGAGTACACACTGTCCCTGTGTGTGTGTGAGAGTGAGTGTGTGTGTGTGTGGGTGTATGTGTGTGGGTGTGTGTGAGAGAGAGTGAGTGTGTGTGTGTGGGTGTATGTGTGTGTGTGTGAGAGAGAGTGAGTGTGTGTGTGTGGGTGTGTGTGTGTGTGTGTGTGAGAGAGAGTGAGTGTGTGTGTGTGTGTGTGTGGGTGTATGTGTGTGTGGAGTACAGAGAGAACTATAGACATTTTTACACACAACAGACACTTTACAGAAAAATGTTCCTTGGTCCAAGCGTATACTTCTCATAGTAATACCCCTTATAATAATACCCCTAAAATAATACCCCTTATAATAATACCCTTTATAATAATACCCCTAAAATAATACCTCTAAAATAATACTCCTCATAATAATATCCCTTATAATAACACCCCTAAAATAATACTTCTTATAATAATTCCCTTTATAATAATACCCCTTATAATAATACCCTTATAATAATACC
>NC_044510.1:17511613-17513480 GCF_902362185.1 Chanos chanos
AAAACTGGGTAAAGGCTGAGAGAGAGAAAGGGAATGAAACATGGACATTCATGCAGAGAGAGAAGTGTGTGTGTCTGTGTCTGTGTGTGTGTGAGACAGAGAGAGAGAGAGAGAGAGAGTCTGTGTGTGTGTGTGTGTGTGTTTGAGACAGAGAGAGAGAGAGAGAGAGAGAGCGAGATTGTGTGTGAGTTTGTGTGTGTGTGTGTTTGTATGCGTGTGTACATTAGAATGCTGGTGCATGTGAGTGATGTAGCTGCAGCGAGTACATTATGTACCAGCATCCAGCTGCTGTAAAGTAATGTTTCACACACACACACACACACACACACACACACACACACACACACACACACACACACACACACACTTCTTTCTCTCCTATATTCACTAAACAGGACATGTATGTGTGACTGAGGGAACGAGATACATGATTACAGGCTTTTAAAAAGAAAAAATCTTTTAAAACCTAGTCCCATTTAGGCTTGTAACATTACAAACAATGTTACAGGACCAGGGAGAACACATTACATACAATGTTACAGGACAAGTTAACCCCCACTGTCTCTAACAGCGCCTTCACTGTGAACAAACCGCTGTTAACTACACCCACAGCCAGTGTGAACAGACCTCACACACTTCTACTGGTCTCCAAAGGTTTCTCTGTCAGACATTCTGGATTTTCCTTGGACATTCATAAGTCTTGTAACTGTGCCGTTTTGTTCTGATCGTGATGTTTTGTTGTGTCTTGTGACTGTGCTGTTTTGTTGTGTCTTGTGACTGTGCTGTTTTGTTGTGATTGTGCCGTTTTGTTCTGATCGTGATGTTTTGTTGTGTCTTGTGATTGTGCTGTGTTGTTGTGACTGTGCTGTTTTGTTGTGATTGTGCTGTGTTGTTGTGATTGTGCTGTTTTGTTGTGTCTTGTGACTGTGTTGTTGTGACTGTGCTGTTTTGTTGTGACTGTGCTGTTTTGTTGTGACTGTGCTGTTTTGTTGTGATTGTGCTGTTTTGTTGTGACTCTGCTGTTTTGTTGTGTCTTGTGCTGTTTTGTTGTGACTGTGCTGTTTTGTTGTGATTGTGCTGTGTTGTTGTGATTGTGCTGTTTTGTTGTGTCTAATGGGAGCTGAACATGTTCTAACCCTGTGAAACGTGCACTCCCTACATAACTACATAACCCCTCCCTCAAAACCACACTATCTGTATTAAAACTGT
The DNA here is from genome assembly GCF_902362185.1 of Chanos chanos. NCBI lineage: Eukaryota > Metazoa > Chordata > Actinopteri > Gonorynchiformes > Chanidae > Chanos > Chanos chanos. Next base: position 17,512,823 of record NC_044510.1, read on the forward strand.
CTGTGGCAAAGATGCCAACCAAGTTCACAGAGTGACAAGCTCACCTGGTGCTAAACTGCCCCCATCGGGATGACAGCCACGTCAATCTTCAAAAACCTCCTGACCCTCCACACAGACACCCTCCTCTCCACACAGAGACACCCTCCTCTCCACACAGACGCCCTCCTCTCCACACAGACGCCCTCCTCTCCACACAGAGACACCCTCCTCTCCACACAGACGCCCTCCTCTCCACACAGAGACACCCTCCTCTCCACACAGACGCCCTCCTCTCCACACAGAGACACCCTCCTCTCCACACAGACACCCTCCTCTCCACACAGACGCCCTCCTCTCCACACAGAGACGCCCTCCTCTCCACACAGAGACGCCCTCCTCTCCACACAGACGCCCTCCTCTCCACACAGACGCCCTCCTCTCCACACAGAGACCCCTCCTCTCCACACAGACGCCCTCCTCTCCACACAGAGACGCCCTCCTCTCCACACAGAGACGCCCTCCTCTCCACACAGAGACACCCTCCTCTCCACACAGAGACACCCTCCTCTCCACAGAGACACCCTCCTCTCCACACAGAGACACCCTCCTCTCCACACAGAGACACCCTCCTCTCCACACAGACACCCTCCTCTCCACACAGACGCCCTCCTCTCCACAC